>NC_083384.1:14247500-14547500 GCF_031755915.1 Ziziphus jujuba
GTGTGTGTGTGCTCGTGCATTTGTGGGTGTGTGCGTGTGCACTTGTTTATTGGAGTAACAACATTAAAATACCCATAAAGTCTTTAAAATCTGTGTGTGCATGTGCGCTTGTATATGGGAGTAATAACATTAAAAACCAATTAAACTCATGCAACATTAGCTCTCCTTCTCGGCTAATTGCATTCTTCATATTGTCATGTGCAATCCATTGAAACCAATCAAATCCACAGGCCATCTATTCTCACCACCCCAGTAAATAGATTACTCATGACCTCATTGACATTTTAGCCAATTTTCTCATTGAAATAGTAGCTTATGCGTGCCGAGATTGGGTCACTGAAGTAGGCAGTAGGTGTTGCTTTGGTCATCAAATTTCGACCACTTCTAGACTGTGAACCTCCTAGTCCACCTAATTTAGACCCTTTAAGTCCAAATATGACCTATTTTTAGCTTAATTCCCCACCATTTAAGAGATATAACAACTTAAATTTTATCATAAAATTATTGGTGTGATTTTAGCCACCACCAACAATATTTTGGCGCATTGGATATACCATCATATTACCATCTCATGGCTTTCCATTGATATATATAAATTATAATAATTATTGAATTTTGAGTAAATACCGAATGAAATTGGACAATTTATAACTAAATTCTTGATGTCGATAGGTTCCAAATGGTTATTAAGAACTAATAGGAAGTTCAATTTTGTAAAATTGACCATATGTTGAAAAACTCCAATTTTGAATATCAGATTCAATGAATTCATAGTGTAATTAGATATTTGGTATCCAATTTTTGTAATCCTAGAATTGGTAGAATTAATTTTAGGACCTTAAGCACACACAATATCTTCAGTAAAATTTTTGATAGTCTAAGTAATATTTTGGTTATATTTTAAGCATCTACATTAAACCTAGAGACGACCCTACAGTGGAACAAGAGTGAACATAAAAAATATAATGAATGGAAATATTTTAATAAGTTATTTTTGGCATGTTGATAAGTAAATTATTTGGTTTTCAATTGTTATGAAATATTTTGGTTAGTATTGCCCATCACGTTATATGTGTGGTTTTAGCATGATATAAATGTTTAAGAACTTTTAATGTCCGTTTAAGTGATTTATGGTTTTATAAATTCGTACAATGGATATTCCAATATATGGTTTGGTTCCATTGGTATCAAGTTCATTCCATTGGTATCAAATTCCAACTTATGGTAACAATTTTTATATTGGAAATGAAAAAGTATGGTTTGTGGAAACATTGGTTACAAATATTGTCTGGTTGGATTTTAATAGATATACAAAATTGTACAAGAGTCTTTTAATTTATTATCATTAATGTCTAGATTTTTAGTCATCCTATGTGTTGTCACAATATATGAGGATAATGATGCATTATGCATCGTCCTCTTGGTAACCATCACATGATAGGTTTTCGCATGATGTCTTTAGGATGCTAGAGGATTGCAATGTGTGTTTCTTTCTCTCTCCGTACAATCTACTAGTGTTTTTGGACACTAAACACCAACTGGCAGCATTAGGTAGATATTATGATGCATTGTGGTTTTACAATTTTACTCGATGGTTTATCTCTGATCTTACACTCACATATATATATATATATATATATATTATTTATCAGATTTATCGAATGTTTATCAAAAGGTTTTTGGGTTATAAATATAGGTTTTGTGAAAATGTTTTAAAGCAAAGAATTTTAAAGGTTAAATACTTATTTTCCTATATTATTTAGTCCACTCATTAAGATGTTTTTATCTCACATTTTATTGTTTTAGTTCATTTCACTAGGTTCTGATAGTTAGCTGACGACTCCTTATGTGCATCGCTTCTCTTGCGGTTATCCACATTAGTAGCTTCCCAAGCTTCTTTTACTTTCACCCTACTTGTAATGTTTATTTCACTTGTATCAGCTTAAATTTTATAAAATGTCTTAGTATGCTATGATATACATTGATCATTGTTGTAATTATATTTGGTTAATGACAGTGCAAAATTTATTTTATGGTTGTGTTTGTGTTGGTTGAAATTGATTGAGGAAATGTAGTTTGGAGGTTAGGTTGCTGTTATGGATATATTGCAGTTCATTCTCATGCAAATATATTTATTTAAGTGGAGGTTCTACCAAATTTTTTTTTGAAAATTTTTGTGGAACTTTCCCTAACAGAGCCACTCCAACATAGGGCAAGTCTTGTCAGCCTAGTATCAGAGCTCAGGTTTGATGATCTTGTTTAGGAAAAGTTATTAAAGGTTTAAATTATGAAATTTAGTAATTTACTTATTGAGATTTATGTATTTGGAGTTGGTTTTTTTCTTAGATATCATATTTTTCTTAGAGATTAAAATTTTGATATTGAAATCTTATGTAGATTAAGGGGTGGTTGATACATTTCGACGATATTTCTTCTTTTAAGGTATTGCTGATTTGTATGATATAAAAAGACTATAAATGATAGGTGGATGCTTTTTAATAGTTTGTAGTTAAAGGTTCTGGAAATTTTGGAAGATAAGGAGATAAAAATTAACGACTTTCAAAATTTTTAAAAAGTTGAATTTTCTTATTTGGTGATAAAAAAGTATGTTTATTATCAATGATATATCTTAATTTGAAAGATTAACATGTTTAGTTTCTTTGTTGGTGGTCTGTCTCCCTCCCATTAGAATAAGTATGAGAATTTTATATTTTTGGCTTTGATGAAGTAGTGAAGAAAACTATGTTGACTCGTGCTTATAAGATTAAAGAATTAATAAGGAATATGGATTATACAATTGAGTACTAGAAGTTGTAGGAAGAGGCAATAAGAACAATTTGCGTTTTAAGTTTCGCTTCACAACTATTTGGTTTAGGAAATTAAACTTAAGTTCTAAATTTTCTTTTAGCTTGATGAGTGGACTATTGAAGTTAGCACAACTTGTAAGGGATGTGGATCATGCAAGAGTGATATAAATAGTTATGAGATGACTTTGAAATTGATCTTTCGAAGATAGATTCTTATGTAATTTTCATTTTTGGAAGTTTGTATAATTTATTACTATTAATGTGATGACCAATGTGAGTGGGTATAAGAAGCATTGGCAGACTATCTGGTATCCAATCCCACATTGTTCAGATGTGGAATAGAAGATGGTTTAAATGTAATGATAGTCACTCTCACAATGCTGAGGTCTTTTCAAAGTGGTTGGCTTCAGGTTCCAAAAAACCTTAAAGTTAAGTGTGCTCAACAAGAGTAGTACAAAGATAGGTGACCTTTTGGAAATTTCTGAATAAAAAAACCACATACTGAGTGCGATGACTAAATTACAAACAATATCAATAGAGAGTGATAGGTCTGCCAATGGAGGCGAGATGTTACAGATGGTATTAAAGCCTATACCCAGCCGAAAGTGTGCCAACAAGGATGCTAGGTCCCAAGGTGATGGATTGTCACCATCAATGTAGGCAAGTGAAAGAGATATTGGCAAGTTACCTAATGTCCAATCCTACATCACCTTGGGTGTGAAATAGGGGATTGTTTAAATATAATGATAGTCACTGTCATAACACATAGGTCTTTTAAAAGTAGTTGGCTTTAGGATTTGAAAGAACTCCAAAGTTAAATATGCTTAGGCGAGAGTGGTCTAAAGATGGGTGACTTCTTGGAAAGCTCTGAACAAAAAATCCTATATCGAGTGTGGTGGCTAAATTAGGAACAATATCAGTAGAGAGTTACAGGTTCGCCAATAGAGGCCAGGTGTTAGATTTTTGTGGTATGGGTTGTTTAAGCATTTAGATTTTTGTGGAATGGGTGTTTTAGCATTTATCATGTAACAGCCTAGACCACCCGCATCAAGATATTGTCCACTTTGGGTCCGACCCGCACGGTTTTGCTCTTCCCGATCCCAGTACAATAGTGGGTCACAGAAAAAGGCCTTTTGAAGGGAAAGGTATCCACATGCTTATAAGTCATGCTTCGTTCCCCTTTTCAACCGATGTGGGATGTTATAATCCACCCTCCTTAGGGCCCAGTGTCCTCGCTGGCACACCGATCCGGGTCCGGCTCTGATACCAACTGTCAGGACCCGTCCAAAATTCCTCACCGGAACTCCAGACAAGCCCTAATCCCAGGGAAACCCTACCGGACCCTCCAATGGAAAATCCGGCAGAACCTCCCCTAAGGGTTGGACTTACCACAAATTTCCTATACTGAATACACACTTCTATATTCATCCCCTTATTCCTCCCACAATACTACCAATTGATTCCACAATTTTACAGCACTTCACAGGAATAACAGTAATCCAGTGCATAAATAATACATAAGTGTCCAGAACAGTATACAGAGCTTCATGAAGTACTGTTAAGCATAGAATACAACAAGGATGAAAGAAATATTACAATTGAAATAAACGAATACCAAGGTACTTCTCGAACTACGATAGCGGCGGAGATTTGGTTCACTCCGGAAGAACGTCTATCACCCCTTGCACTTAAGGGAATGGAATTTAAAAACGGGAGATGCTAATCATCTCAGTGAGTGACCCTATCTATTGAACACTTTTAATATTAATAATATAACAAATAAGGGAATTTAATTACTTAATACCAAACAATTAAATAGACAAATAAATAATACACAACTGAAAGTAATAATTTTTCTCAAAACTCTCGCTATTCACTCCGTTGGAAATGTTCCCTTTTTAAAACATTTTCACAAAACCCGATATTCGTATTTTCCGAAAACCAATGGATCAATTAATTTAATAAACAATAGATAAATACCCCAAATATAAATAAAATGTAATAAAATATAATAAACAATTTTTGAACACTTTGGGGTTTGAAATTTCCATCCGAAAATTTATACTTGAAACACAACACCATATACCAGTGATGCCCTCCGATACCCAGCGTCCCAAGCACCTACTGGCGGGAGATTAAAGAGAGAAACTTACATACGGCACTTCAGCGTTCCGACAGTACCGCTGCTGAAACCGTCATCCCGGCCAAGGAGGGGGACAGCTGTGGCCAATATCAAACTTGCCTGCCCTCGGTCCAATGGCAACTCGCGGGAGACATAATAACTTGCGCGCTAACCACATATACACCGGAACACCAATACTGTATGAGTGCGTCTAAAATAATTATTAAATTAATTATTACCGTACCGATTTTTCAAAAATTATCGTGGAAAATATACCAGTTTTCAAATTTACCATCCCACATATTTTCCTTTAACATACCCGGTACGAAACCATCGATAACAACATAAAAATAATTTTTCTCATAACACGAGGTTCCACAAATAATATTCCACGGGCATAATTATAAAATTTAAACCACCAATTAAACAAATAATTTCCTTAAAATATTTAAACCAATTATGCCCAAAAATAATATTAAAACCACATACGATTTATTACTGAAAATACCTTGTTCATGCGTAATAAATAAAATTAAATCACAATAAAATAATAATTTTCCACAATTATAATTAAATTGCACCACATGAGCATAATTTCAAATATCAATTAAACACCAATTAAATATAATTAATTGTCCCAAAATATTTTTAAAGGTGGGTCACTCACCTTAAGCACGATTACAAAAAGGGAGAAATTTACGGATGGACTGTACAGTAATGCACAGTCCCTTAGGATTATAAGAACCAGGCTTTGATACCAACTGTCACAGCCCAGACCACCTGCATCAAGATATTGTCCGCTTTGGGCTCGGCCCGCACGGTTTTGCTCTTCCCGACCCCAGTACAATGGTGGGTCACAGGAGAAGGCCTCTTGAAGGGAAAGGTATCCACACGCTTATAAGCCATGCTTCGTTCCCCTTTCCAACCGATGTGGGATGTTACATATCAAGAGTTGGTTCTTTTTTTGGATTTATTTGTAGAGACATTAGGTTTAGTTTTACGTCGTAATTGTGTGTTTGAGAAGTTTGATTATTTCTGTGGAATCTAAAAAGTTTTATCCCTTTACATGTTTGGAAAATGAATGTTTAGTAGTTTGACTAAGTAGCATCAATGTTCTCCAAAATTGAGTTGCAGTTAGGGTATCATCAATTGAGGATCAACATGTTTAGAAAGTGGGTGTTTAAGAGTTTTACTAAGTAGCATCAATGTTCTCCAAGATTGAATTGTAGTTATGGTATTGTCAATTGAGTATCAAGGGATCAAAGATTCCTAGGACTATATTGACGACTTGATATGGACATTTTGAATTTTTGGTGATGCCTTTTTAACTCATTAATGCCTCGACAGTTTCTATGAATTTAAGGAACTAGGTTTTCCATCGATTCTTGGATCAGTTTGTCATTATCTTTATAAATGATATTAGGGTGTACTTAAGAAATAAAGCAAAGTATCATATGCATTTAAGTTGTATATTACAAAACTTAAGGCAATATTAATTATACGCCAAGTTTAGTAAATATGAATTTAAGTTGGATTGAGTGAGATTTCTTGGACATGTAATTTCTGCTAATTGTATTTATTTCAATTCTTTGAAAGCGGAAATATTGGAAAAATCCATTACTATGATTGAAATGTGGAGTTTCTGGGTTTTGCAGTATATTACCACTGATTCATAAAAAGGTGTCTTCGAATTGCATGATGACTTTATTATTTAACCAAAAAGGAGGTCGATTTTCAATGGAATGATAGATGTTAGTAGAGTTTCCAAGAATTAAAATAGAGGTAAACTTCAACTCCTATTTTGAATTTATGAATAAAAGGTTTGTGATATATAGTAATGCTTCCTATCAGGGGTTAGGTTGTGTGCTAATGTAGCTTGGTAAGGTAGTTGCTTATGCTTCAAGACAATTAAAGGAGCATGAGTTGAATTGTAACACCCCGTACCAAAAAAAAAATATACATGATTAAATAAGTTTGACCAAATTGACTAAGTTTGACCAAGTTTGACCAAGTGAACAATATATGGGTTCAAGTTGACTTTTTCAATAGCCAATATTTTTTGTTTGACTGAGGTACCATTGTGTAGATCTCATCGATACGAGTTCATAGACTGGCGGCACGCCAAATTCTGAGTTACGGATAAAAAGTTAAGGTTCTGAGAAGTTTGTCTTCAGTTTGTCTGTTAGTGATCCAAGGCTTTATATAAGCCTAGGTAAGCGTGTCAAATAGGAAACAAAGCCCAAAATACCCATTTCTTCCCCAAAACCTGAGAAATTCTCTCTTCAGACCCGTGGGTCCGAATTGGGTCATTTCGACCCGTTTACCTTCGAACCGGGTCACCGCCGTTTTGCCCATTTCCGACCAACCACCACTTACACGAGCTATCCAAATAGAAAGGTCACTTGAAGGCGAGCTCAGCAGTAAAATTTCATGGTAAGAAACGGCCGGACGCGCCCAGATCGGGTCGGCGAAGTCCACGGTGGCCGGCGAGGTGGGTCGCCAGATGCTCACAGTACCGTAGATGCTCACGCGTACTCCTCTACAGGATCGCCTCGAGGCTCCACCGCTTCGTGCCCCTCTCCAACCGATGTGGGATGTTACATAAATAGTATAATATATATATGTGGTTTGAGTATTTTACTTATACCTATCGTTTGATTTAAATGTTCATTCTCTGGATGCATGAGGATCTGCTTTTATATATATGTGTCATCATTTTATATGATTTTTGTCAATATTTTAAAGGTTTGGCAATTCTAATGAGTTCATGAATGAACTTGTGGTATTTAAATATTTTGGTATTTGAATTGAGGTTTTAAATCACTTTGGAAATTAATCGATTTGAGAAGGCATATTGAAAATTATATGATTTTAAGCATGTTCAAATATTTTATAAATTTTTAGATGCTTAAAATTGGTTTATGGTTAATATATTTCACTGTGGTATTTTCTTATTTTATTAAGAAATTATGATTTGAAGTTTTCTTTTTTTTTTTTGAAATATTTAGACAAGCAGTTGAGCATGAATATTAAATTATGATTTATGATACGGTAAGATACTATATCGGTTATTTTAAATTGATGTACCGTATAGTACTAGAGTTTGGTTTAGTATTATATTACAGCGCACTGGGTTTACCACGGTGCCATAAGGTTGGTTTCATCCAACGGTTATCTATTATTACCACGGACTGTGAGGTCAAATTTATCCGACGGTTTATTATTATTACCACGGTGCTGTGAGGTTGGTATCATCCAACGGTTTATTATTGCTACGGACCGTAAGGTTGGATACTTCCGACGGTTATTTATTATTTCCACGACACCGTTCATAAATTGAGGGTCGTGAGGTGGGTGTGTGTGAAGTCCCACATCGGCTGGAAAGGGAAACGAAGCACGCCTTATAAGGTGGTGTGGATACCTTTCCCGTACAACGCGTTTTGACAAAACCTTGAGGCTAGATTGTAAGAGGATTCCCCAGGCTCAAAGAAGACAATATTGGACGCGGATGGTCTGAGCTTTTACAGATGGTATCAGAGCCAGTACCCGGATCGGTGTGCCAGCGAGGACGCTGGGCCCCAAAGGGGGAGGATTGTGAAGTCCCACATTGATTGGAAAGGGGAACGAAGCACACCTTATAAGGTGGTATGGATACCTTTCCTGTACGATGCGTTTTGACAAAACCTTAAGGGCTGGATTGTAACAGGATTCCCCAGACCCAAAGAGGACAATATCGGACGCGGGTGATCTGGACTGTTACAGTGTATCTCACGGTTTACAGATTGGTACATCGTATGGTACATTGTATATGTTTGTATATATTGTTGATTTACAAATATTGTGATGATTTCTGCATTTTCATATTTACTTGGTGGAACTGTATTTATTATATTTTATGCTCAAATGTTTATATCTTGATTTGAGATATTTCATAATATTACAATGATAGTTCATTCATACTTTTTAGCATCGATTTTTATGATATTAATTGGGGTACAAGTTTGGGTTTTGTGAAATGATTTTTAAATGGAAAACTTTTCAAACGAGTGGAACGAAAGGTCTTGAGAGAAAGCTTTTTCAGAAATAAATCATTATTTTTTTTATTATACTATGCCACTCACTGAGATTTCTTTATCTCACATTTTATTGTTTTAAATTCGTTCCCCTAGGCCCAGGCAGCTAGTAGCAGTCTACCTCATGCACAGCTTATCATTTTGTTCCTTCCATGATAGCAGCCGTATTGAGTCACACGTGGCACATCGTTATGCGTATAAAAATAACATTAAAATAATACAGTATTTGAAAAATTTGAAAAACTTTACAGGTCCATAACTTTCAAACCACATGTCCAAATCGGACGTACCGATAGTCTACGGACTCGTATCGATGAGCACTTTACAACCATGCATGAGTCAAAGCTCAACCTTGCATGAATAAAAAGTCAACTCCGGCACCCCTTGGACAGTTTGGACCTCAACTTGTTTTACTCAAAACTTTCAAACCGTAGCTCCGTTTTCAACGTGCTACCAGTCTACGAACTCGTGCCAACGTGTACTTCGTAACGGTACCTCAGTCAACCTAGAATTCCAACCGGGTCAAAAAGTCAACTTTTGACCCCTTCGGTCAACGGTCAACAGTCAACCTCGGTTAACGTGCAAAAATTTCCGACATGGTTCGGGACGGGGTGTTACAACCTTCCCCCCTTACAAAAATTTCGTCCTCGAAATTTCTTACGTCGCTGAAGTCGGACTTGGAAAAACCATAACATAAAACAAATATGCACGCTTGTAATGGAGGTACGTACGACACCTTCTACATGCTACGTAATCCATGATTCCAACTGTCGCCGACACTCTGCTACCAATACAAACCAGGGTGGTTGCCTATATTGGCCGTCCAATCCCCTGGACTCGTAGGCAACATGATCATGGGGCTAGCTCTACATGGACCACATTGGTTCGCCGTCTCCGTATGGTGCAGTATAATATCAAACAATATAACATACAAATACATGTACGAACACAAACCAAAAATACTTGAATAAACACCTTTAACTTCAAATACCACTTTGAAAAGCATTTAATTTTGATAATCGATCGGAAAAAAAAATATTTTGACACCCCCGAAGATTAGAGTTATTCAAACTCGGGCAACGAATTTTACTTCGAGACAGACGGAAAGAACGCTTTAAGACGGGTAACACGAGAGAATAGATACGGATGGGATGCACAACAATGCACAGTCCCTTAGGAATACTAGAACCTAGAGCTCTGATACCAACTGTCAGGACCCGTCCAGAATTCCTTCCCCGGAACCCTAGACAGCCCTGATCCCAGGGAAACCCTACCGGACCCTCCAAAGGAAAATCCGACAGAGCCTCCCCTAAGGGATTTACTTACCACAAATTACCTGCACTAAAAACACACTTCTAAAAACATCCCCTTATTCCTCCCACAAACTACAAACTGATTCCACAAATTCCAGCACTTCTCAAAGCAACAACAGTCCAGTGCATAAATAAAACAGAAGTATTCCAATAGTATACAGAGCTTTAAGAAGTGCTAAACAACAGAAATACAACAAGGCTGAAAAGAAATAATACACTGAAATGAAAGAGTACAAAGAAACTTCTCGAAACACAACAGCAGCGGAAAACTTGGTTCGCTCCGGAAGAACGTCTACCACCACTTGCACCTAAGGGAACGGAATTTAAGAGTGTGAGATGCTAATCATCTCCGTGAGTGACCCTATCTACTATATAATATAATACCACAGTAATACAGTAGATAGATAATAATTAATTGGAAAATAATAATTTCTCTCAAAACCCTTACAATTCTCTCAGTTGGAAAAGTTCCCCTTTTTAAAACCTTTTCGCAAAACCCAGTATGCATACCTCCCGAAAATCAAGGGATTAAATAATTTAACAAACAACAATTAAATAAATAAATACCCCAAATATATAATTAAACTGTAATAAATTATAATAAATAAATTTTAGAACACCTTTGGGGTTTTAAACTTTAATTGCAATTTACACCGACAATTACACCTGACGCACCACACCATATACCGGTGATGCCCTCCGATACCCAGCGTCCCGAGCACCGACTGGCGGGAGGTTAAAGAGAGAAACCTGCAGTGGTCACTTCGGCGTCCCGACAGTACCGACTGCTAAAAAAACCATCACCCGACCAAGGAGGGGGGCGGCTGTGCGCAACAATAACCTTGCCTGCCCACGGTCCAATGGCAACTCACGGGTGAAGTAATAACCGCACGCTAAACCATATAATAACCGCGTGCTAAACCACGTGTCCATACACCATACACCAGAACACCAATACTGTATAAGTGCGTCTAAAAATAAACATAAACAACCAACCGTACTGTTTTTTTTTTTTCAAAAACCACCGTGGGAAGTATACCAAAATTTCACAAAACACCATCCCACATATTTTATCCAATCACCCGGTACGAAACAGCGATAACAACAAAACACAATTTTCCTCGAAATACGAAATGCAACCATAAAAATACCACGGGCATAATTTATAAAATATAACCAAATATTTTCGTAAAATATTTAACCCAACTATGCCCGGAAAATCAAATTTAAAACCACGTACAAATACCACCAAAATTCACTTTGCTCATGCATAATAAATTAAACAACAATATAATTCATAATTAAATCACCATAAAATAATAATCGGGAATTTCTTAATGATCCCAAAATTTCCATTTATTACCAATGGTAAATATATATATAAAATAATATTTTTTCCGATTATATTTAAAATACACCACATGATCACAATTTTACAGATACCAAATTAATACCACATAAATACAATTAATTACCCCGAAAATATTTTTAAAGGTGGGTCACTCACCTGGAGCACGTAATTAACCCACGATCTACTACGGGATCAATTCTACGACTCACCGGTACTCCTAGAACAAAATTCACAGACAGTCAAATAAAATAATATTTTATTCGGGTAAATAATACCGGTACCCGGGGGCTTAAACGCAAACGTTAACCAAAATAGGCGAATGATATACCGAATCGAAGCTCGTGGAACGAGGATCACCAATCCGGTCTCCGTCGACCCCAATTCCGCCGGAGGTGGCCGGAATTTGGTCGGAAAGTTTCGGTCGGTGTTCACTTCTCCATATCTCGCAAACCGCTTCGAATTTTTGGGATTGGAGGCCATTTTTGGATTCAGAGGACCCAAAATAGGGGGATAGGAGGCTCAATTGGGAGTGGGCTGGCCGGAAAACACAAGAAAAGAGGAGAGAGAAACTTGGCCGGCCGGCGGCTTCTCCGGCCCGATCGGCGCGCGTCCAGCGGCGGCTGGCCGTGAAACTTGGCGGCCAAGCTCGCGAGGTGGCGGGCTTCCTTGGTGGCTGGCGCGTGAGGGCTATGGGTGGCCGGAATTTGAAAACACGGAAGAGAGAGAGGGACGGTCGGGAGAGAAGAAAGAAAAGCTGCGTGTGTGTGTGTATTTCGGGGAAGAAGAAGGAAAAAAGAAAAAAAAAGAAAAAGAAAAAGAAAAAGAAAGGATTGGTGTTTTCCCACGTGGGGAAAAGAAAAGAAAAAGAAAAAGAAAAAGAAAAGAAAAAGGAAAAGAAAAAGAAAAAGGAAAAAGGAAAAATAATAATAATTAAATAAAAAAATATTATTATTTAAAATAATAATAAAAATAATTTGATTTTTAAACATGGTTGACATGTGGCTTTTCATCATGGTGACACATGGCCACCTTCATTGAGTCACACGTGGCACATCGTTATGCGTATAAAAATAACATTAAAATAATACAGTATTTGAAAAATTTGAAAAACTTTACAGGTCCATAACTTTCAAACCACATGTCCAAATCGGACGTACCGCTAGTCTACGGACTCGTATCGATGAGCACTTCACAACCATGCATGAGTCAAAGCTCAACCTTGCATGAATAAAAAGTCAACTCCGGCACCCCTTGGACAGTTTGGACCTCAACTTGTTTTACTCAAAACTTTCAAACCGTAGCTCCGTTTTCAACGTGCTACCAGTCTACGAACTCGTGCCAACGTGTACTTCGTAACGGTACCTCAGTCAACCTAGAATTCCAACCGGGTCAAAAAGTCAACTTTTGACCCCTTCTGTAACACCCCGTCCCGAATCGCACCGGAATCCGTGCACGTTGACCGAGGTTGACCGTTGACCGTTGATCGAAGGGGTCAAAGTTGACTTTTTGACTCGGTGGGAATTTCGAGTTGACCAGGGTACCGTGGCGAAGTGCATGACGCCCTGAGTTCGTAGACTAGTAGCACGTCGAAAACGGAGCTACGGTTTGAAAGTTATGGGCAAAACAAGTTGAAGTGTAAACTGTCTAAAAGGTGCCGGGAGTTGACTTTTTCTTGTGATGTAATTGTGAGTTGACTCTTGTATGGTTGTAAAGTACTCGTCGATACGAGTTCATAGACTAGCGGCACGCTTAAATCGGACATCCGGTTAAAAAGTTATGGACGTTTGAAGTTTACCGGATACCGTATTATTTTAATGTTTTTGGGTCGTGAACAGTGGAATGCCACGTGTCAGCTTCTGAGTGGTCCACGTGGCATGAACAGTGTCACACAGGGTTTTAATTTTGAAAAACTCTCGGGGAAGAGAGAGAAAGAGAGAGAAGAGAGAGAAAGAGAGAGAGGAGAGAGAAAGAGAGAAAGAGGACCCGCCGGCCGCCGGCCATTTTCACGTTTTTCCGGCCTAGTTACTGTACACGCGCCGGCCAGCCAGATTGCCCACCTCATTTCCGGCAAAACCTCCAAATTTCACGGCGAACGGCCGCCGGACGCGCCCGGATCGGACGTCCGAAGTTTGGCGGCGATTTTTCCCCTCCACCGCCGGCCACCGCGAATCGGCACTATTCCGGCCGATAAACAGTACACGCGCCATACACCCAGCATCCTCTCCTCAAGTCCGGCCTACCCACCAAAAATCACGACCATCGGACCACCGACGCGCCGGGATCGGAGCGTTTTCCGGCGAGGGGTCGAAAATCTTCAAACGGTGATTTCTCCGCCGTCCGACCTCCGTTTTGCTCACCGTCGGTCCCGTTGGATTGCTCTCCTCACGATCTACAAATCTGCAAAATTTCACAGCAAACGGCCACCGTCGGAAATTACTGTTCCGGCGACGGTTGTCGGTGACGTGGTGGCCCGCCGGAAAGTACTGTTCCGGCGAGTACCCTGAAAATTCCGGCCAGCTCCAGTCCGCAGTGTTCGACCTCCTGAACCCAAATCCGACTTCCGTTTCCACCAATTCGCGACGGTTTGGGAGAATTGCGGAGCCGAAACCCGAAAAGCTTCCCGATAAAATTCCGACCCCGTCGGGTACGATCATCGGAAATTAAGACCGGATCTGTGATTAGCATCACTCGAGCTTCGATTCGGTATATAATTCGTAAATTTTAGTTATCGTTTGGTGTTCGCTCCCCGGGTACCCATTTGGGGATTACCCGAATAAAATATTAATATTTGTGGTTTTGGTACTGTGGATGTTTTAGGTGCACGTGCAAGTAGCGGAGTCGATCCTGCGGAGGATCTTGATTGAGATACGTGCACAAGGTGAGTGACCCACCTTCAAATTAATTTTGGGAATTTAATTGGTGAATATATAATGTGTGATTTAAATATTTGGAATTTAATTTCTATGTGCCAAATATTTATTTGAATTATTGTGGAATTATTTGTGAATTTATCGGATTTAAGAAAATGTGTATTTCACCAATTTATGCCATGTGGAATTATTTTATGGTTTTGAGGATTTTGAAATTGGTGTGGTTTTAATGGTAAATTGGGCACGATTTGATTTTCAAATATTTCAAGGAAAATATTTGGTTATGTTGGTGATTTCAATTTTTATGAAATATGCCCATAAAATATTATGGGATTTGATTATGATATTTCGAGAAATTATTTATGCTTGGAAAAAAAAATGTGGATATTTGAATTGATGGATTTGGGAGTTGGTGGATTTGAAAATCATGGAATTTATGGTATGGATTATAAGGAAATTGTGGAGAATTTCCCGGTTCAAGCGGATGGATTATGCCCGCTATGCTTATGAAAAATGTGAAATTTGTTTTATGATTTAAATTTATGGATTTTATAATTTTTAGATGCACCGTGCACGTACTGGTGTTCTGATTATGTGATATGGTTAGTGTGCACACGGTTGTGATTAGCGCGCAGGTGGGTGTGAGTAGCGCGCGGTTGATATTATGAGGGTGTCCTGTGGATGCCATCGGAGAGGGCGGCCACCCCCCTTTGGCCGGGACACCAGGTTAGCAGCGGCGCTGTGGGACGCCACGCGACCGTATGCCGGTTTCTTTCTATAACCTCCTGTCTGGCGGTACCTTGGGACGCTGGGTACTGTTGGCGCCACTGGTATATAGTGGGTGCATCAAATGATTTTCAGAACTGTGTTTTAAAAATAAAATGTTAATGAAAAATATAATTGTTACCGCTTCTGGTATTTAATTGATGTCTTGGTTTTCGGGAAATATGAATAAAGGGTTTTGTGAAATTGTTTTAAAAGGGGAACCTTTCCAACTGAGAGAATTGTAAGGGTTTTGAGAGAAAATATTATTTCCAAATAATTATTATTTATACTTATTACTGTGATATTATATGGTATAGTAGTAGGGTCGCTCACTGAGATGATTAGCATCTCACACTCTTAAATTCCGTTCCTCTAGGTACCAGGTTGTCGGTGTTCACTCGGAGCGGACTTGATCTTCCTCGCTGTATTTGTTCGCGCAGTACCTTGTTCTTCTTTTACTGCAGTTGTAATATTTCGTTCACTTTTGCTGTATTCTGTATTTTGTAGTACTTCATAAAGCTCTGTATACTGTATGGGACACTTATGTATTTGTATTGCACTGGATTACTGTATTTTTATTTTGGAGTGCTGAAATTTGTGGAACCAGTTCGTCGTACTGTGGGAGGAATAAGGGAACAATTATAGAAGTGTGTTTTCAGTGCAGGAAATTTTGTGGTAAGTCCATCCCTTAGGGGAGGTTCTGCCGGATCTTCCACAGAAGGGTCCGGTAGGGTTTCCCTGGGATCAGGGCTTGTCTAGGGTTCCGGTGGGGAACTTTGGACGGGTCCTGACAGTTGGTATCAGAGCCTAGTTTCTTGTAATCCTAAGGGACTGTGCATTGCTGTACAGCCCATCCGTAAAGTCCTTCCTTTTGTAATCGTGCTTAAGTGTCCCTGTTTCTAAACTCTTGTTTGTTTCTTCAGTAATCGACTACGATGAGTCGGCGGGACACACGTAGAACTCGGGAACGCTCGGCTGAGAGTTCCGGGAGTCGATCAAGCCTTAGAGATCTGGTCTCTCAGCTAACTAGAGCCTTAGGAGGTTCAAGCTCTAGTAACCGATCCGTGGATCAGGCTCGACGTTTAGGAGCCGTGGAGTTCGATGGAAGCCAAGGCCCAGCTGCAGCCTTGAAGTGGCTATCCAGCATGGAGAAAATCTTGGAAGAGGGGATGCAGTGCCCCGATGAGGATATGGTGAGGATTTCTGGGTTCATGTTAGAGGGAGACGCCCGGAAGTGGTGGCAAATGGAGAAGACCCGCAGAAGGCATACGTGGGACCAGTTCAAGATTGCCTTCTCTACTGAGTTCTGTCCTCCTGCCTACCGTGAGGCGAGAAGGAGAGAGTTCGAGGGACTGCGCCAGGGAAACATGACGGTGACAGAGTACGAGAGGAGGTTCCGGGAGCTGTCAGAGTTCTGCATGCACTTGATTCCCGACGATCACGCGAAGAAGGTGAGGTTCATAGACGGGTTGAACGAGAGCATCGGCTACACCCTTTCTGGGTCAGTACACCCCACCTATCAGTCCGCCAGGGATGCAGCGCTCGAGCTAGAGAGACAGGCGGAGATACACAGACCCTCGAGGCGCAGACCGTTCGAAGGTTCGTATAGCGGGGTACCTCGACAGGGGGCATCTAAGAAGAGTCATAGTTCAGGCTCAGACAGTGGTGGGTTCAGCCCTCGAGGCAGATTTCAGAGGAGAGGCGGCTATCGTATGCCCCAACCAGCGCGCCATTCCATCAGCGGCGGCACGAGCTCATATCACTCTGGGTTTAGCCCCAAGCCATTCTGCAGACGTTGCAATAGAGCACACCATGGGATTTGCCAGTTTGAGGGTGTGTGCTTTCAGTGTGGGCAGGCGGGACATATTAAGAGAAATTGCCCTTATGGAGAGGCGGGAGTGTTAGGGGCGAGCCCACCATCACATCAGGCCAGTGGGTCGCGGGGTCAGAGTTCCCGAGGGAGTTATGCAGTAGGAGGTTCATCGGGATCAGTCCCACAGCCTGTTGGACCGAGCAGGGGTAGAGGACGGAGGCCCCAGCAGACAGGGCAGGGTCGAGTGTTTGCGATGACGCAGCAGGAGGCCCTAGCTACACCGGACGTCGTGGCAGGTACGTTGAATATATTTGGTAATGATGCATTAGTACTTATAGACCCGGGAGCAACACATTCATTCATCTCCAAGGAATTCGTCACTCGGGTCGGTATGACCCCTACTCCTTTAGAATGTCTAGTAGAGATAGCCACTCCTGCAGGAGAATCCTTGTGGCCTAGCCAGTTAATCAAGGAATGTTTCTTCTGCATCGAAGATCAAGTGATGGAGGCGGACTTGATCCTGTTGGATCTGTCCGGACTTGATGTAATTTTGGGCATGGATTGGTTGGCAAGGAACCATGCATCTGTAGACTGTTTCAGCAAGGAAGTTACATTCAGGAGGCCAGGGTTGCCAAAAGTAGTATTCCGTGGAGGAGTTGGAAGGCCCTTACCGAGGTTAATATCTACCCTTACCGCCAAGAAGCTACTGAATAAAGGTTGCCAGGGGTATTTGGCTCATGTGATAGATACCCGAGTAAGTGGGGTCAGGTTGGAAGACATGCCCGTTGTGAGGGATTTCCCGGACGTGTTTCCTAAGGAGTTACCAGGATTGCCTCCGGAAAGGGAAGTTGACTTTCCCATTGAATTGATTCCAGGCACCGTGCCTATTTCTCTACCACCGTATCGGATGGCTCCAGCGGAGTTAAGGGAGCTAAAGGTCCAGTTGCAAGATTTGGTAGATAAGGGGTTTATTAGACCAAGTATATCGCCGTGGGGAGCCCCAGTTTTGTTTGTAAAGAAAAAGGATGGTAGTCTAAGGCTGTGTATAGACTACCGACAACTTAATAAGGTCACCATTCCTAATCGCTATCCGTTGCCAAGGATAGATGATCTATTCGACCAACTCCAAGGTGCCAAGGTGTTCTCCAAGATCGACTTGAGGTCGGGATACCATCAGTTAAGGATCCGAGAGTCGGACATTCCTAAGACTGCCTTTAGGACGAGGTACGGACATTATGAATTCCTAGTGATGTCGTTCGGACTCACCAATGCCCCAGCAGCTTTCATGGACTTGATGAATAGGGTGTTTCGTCCGTACTTGGATCGTTTTGTCATTGTATTTATCGATGACATTCTGATCTATTCAAGGAGCCAAGAAGAGCACGTGAGGCATTTGAAGAGAGTGCTCCAAACTTTAAGGCAGCATCAGCTATATGCTAAATTCGACAAGTGTGAATTCTGGTTGAATCAAGTGGGTTTTCTCGGACATATCGTGTCGGCAGAAGGTATCTATGTGGACCCTGATAAGGTAAAGGCAGTGTTGAGTTGGGAGCGCCCTACCACTGTGAGGGAGGTACGAAGTTTTCTTGGATTAGCGGGTTACTACCGTCGTTTTATTGAAGGGTTTTCAAGGATTGCCGGGCCGCTTCATAGATTGACCCGAAAGAATGTTGAATTTAGTTGGACGGACAGGTGTGAACAGAGTTTTCAGGAGTTGAAGCAAAAGTTGACATCCGCACCTGTTTTAACTTTACCTGATGGGAATGAAGGTTTTGAAGTTTATTGTGATGCATCCCATCAAGGGTTGGGTTGCGTGCTAATGCAGAATCAAAGGGTGGTAGCGTATGCATCTCGGCAATTGAAGCAGCACGAACAGAATTACCCTACGCACGACTTAGAATTGGCGGCGGTAGTCTTTGCTCTAAAGAAGTGGAGGCACTACTTGTATGGGGCCACGTGCCAAATCTATACCGACCACAAGAGCCTCAAGTATATTTTCACTCAGAAGGAGTTAAATATGAGGCAAAGGCGATGGATGGAGTTGTTAAAGGATTATGACTGTGTGATTGACTATCACCCGGGTAAGGCGAATGTAGTGGCAGATGCTTTGAGTAGGAAGGCTACTGGATCCCTTGCTCACATCCAAGTCATCCAACTACCTCTCATGGTGGAGTTGAAGAAGATGGGGGTGTTAATGCATATGCATCCTTCAGGAGTTCTCATGGCTAGCTTCCAGGTACGACCGGTGTTGGTGGATCGTATAGTAGAGACCCAAATGGAAGATCCTAAGTTGAGGACAATTAAGGGCAAGGTACAAGAAGGTCTTGATCCGGAATTTTCCATAAGGAGGGATGGAGCCCTCGTGTATAAAGGACGACTTTGCGTTCCGGATATCCCAGGACTCAAAAAGGAGATTTTGGAGGAGGCGCATAGCTCGATGTATGCGATGCATCCTGGGAGTACCAAGATGTATCGGACGCTTGTTAAGTATTATTGGTGGATTGGTATGAAGAGAGAAGTGGCAGACTTTGTATCAAAATGTTTGATTTGTCAACAAGTGAAAGCAGAAAGACAGAAGCCTTCGGGACTACTCCAACCTTTACCGATTCCCGTGTGGAAGTGGGAAGAACTCAACATGGACTTCGTATTCAAGCTTCCTTCCACACCTAGAAGGTACGACGGCATTTGGGTAATCATTGATCGTCTCACCAAGTCGGCACACTTCCTACCGGTACGAGAACGTTTTTCGCCCGAGAAGTTAGCCCAATTGTTCGTGCAACGCATTGTAAGTCTTCATGGAGTACCGTTAGCCATCGTCTCCGATCGAGATCCGCGCTTTACTTCACGACTATGGCGGAAGTTGGCTGATGCACTAGGAGCAAGACTTAACTACAGCACCGCTTTTCACCCACAATCTGATGGACAAGCAGAGCGCACAATCCAGACATTAGAAGACATGCTAAGGTCTTGCATTATGCAATTTAGCGGTAGCTGGGATGAACAACTGCCACTGATAGAGTTTGTCTACAACAACAGTTATCAAGCGAGTACTGGAATGTCCCCGTATGAAGCTTTATATGGGAGGCAGTGTCGGACACCTTTGTGTTGGAGTGAGGTAGGAGAAGAGAGGCTCCTTGCAACAACTAATGCGGTCGGATCTGAGTATTTAAGGATGACCTTGGACAAGGTGAAGATCATTAGGGATCGATTGAAGGTTGCCCAAGATAGACAGAAGAGTTACGCCGATGTGCGTAGAAAGGATTTGGAATTCGAGATAGGAGATTGGGTATTCCTAAAACTATCTCCATGGAAAGGAGTAGTACGTTTTGGACGACGAGGTAAGTTGGGTCCTCGTTATATTGGGCCTTACGAGGTTACGGAGAGGATTGGCCCGGTGGCGTATAGGTTGGCGTTACCGGAAGAGCTAGCTCGAGTACACAACGTGTTTCATGTGTCGATGCTACGGAAGTATATTGCAGACCCTTCGCACGTACTCGAGAGTCCGGATATAGAGATAAGGGAAGATCTTTCGTATGTGGAGCAGCCAGTACAGATTTTGGATCGCGAGGAACGCACGCTACGCAACAAGACTATTCCTCTAGTTAAGGTCTTATGGCGGAACCACTTGGTCGAGGAAGCAACGTGGGAACCCGAAGCACAGATGCGTGAGCAGTACCCGTATCTGTTCCAGTGACGTGCGGAAATTTCGAGGACGAAATTTTTGTACGGGGGGAAGGCTGTAACACCCCGTCCCGAATCGCACCGGAATCCGTGCACGTTGACCGAGGTTGACCGTTGACCGTTGATCGAAGGGGTCAAAGTTGACTTTTTGACTCGGTGGGAATTTCGAGTTGACCAGGGTACCGTGGCGAAGTGCATGACGCCCTGAGTTCGTAGACTAGTAGCACGTCGAAAACGGAGCTACGGTTTGAAAGTTATGGGCAAAACAAGTTGAAGTGTAAACTGTCTAAAAGGTGCCGGGAGTTGACTTTTTCTTGTGATGTAATTGTGAGTTGACTCTTGTATGGTTGTAAAGTACTCGTCGATACGAGTTCATAGACTAGCGGCACGCTTAAATCGGACATCCGGTTAAAAAGTTATGGACGTTTGAAGTTTACCGGATACCGTATTATTTTAATGTTTTTGGGTCGTGAACAGTGGAATGCCACGTGTCAGCTTCTGAGTGGTCCACGTGGCATGAACAGTGTCACACAGGGTTTTAATTTTGAAAAACTCTCGGGGAAGAGAGAGAAAGAGAGAGAAGAGAGAGAAAGAGAGAGAGGAGAGAGAAAGAGAGAAAGAGGACCCGCCGGCCGCCGGCCATTTTCACGTTTTTCCGGCCTAGTTACTGTACACGCGCCGGCCAGCCAGATTGCCCACCTCATTTCCGGCAAAACCTCCAAATTTCACGGCGAACGGCCGCCGGACGCGCCCGGATCGGACGTCCGAAGTTTGGCGGCGATTTTTCCCCTCCACCGCCGGCCACCGCGAATCGGCACTATTCCGGCCGATAAACAGTACACGCGCCATACACCCAGCATCCTCTCCTCAAGTCCGGCCTACCCACCAAAAATCACGACCATCGGACCACCGACGCGCCGGGATCGGAGCGTTTTCCGGCGAGGGGTCGAAAATCTTCAAACGGTGATTTCTCCGCCGTCCGACCTCCGTTTTGCTCACCGTCGGTCCCGTTGGATTGCTCTCCTCACGATCTACAAATCTGCAAAATTTCACAGCAAACGGCCACCGTCGGAAATTACTGTTCCGGCGACGGTTGTCGGTGACGTGGTGGCCCGCCGGAAAGTACTGTTCCGGCGAGTACCCTGAAAATTCCGGCCAGCTCCAGTCCGCAGTGTTCGACCTCCTGAACCCAAATCCGACTTCCGTTTCCACCAATTCGCGACGGTTTGGGAGAATTGCGGAGCCGAAACCCGAAAAGCTTCCCGATAAAATTCCGACCCCGTCGGGTACGATCATCGGAAATTAAGACCGGATCTGTGATTAGCATCACTCGAGCTTCGATTCGGTATATAATTCGTAAATTTTAGTTATCGTTTGGTGTTCGCTCCCCGGGTACCCATTTGGGGATTACCCGAATAAAATATTAATATTTGTGGTTTTGGTACTGTGGATGTTTTAGGTGCACGTGCAAGTAGCGGAGTCGATCCTGCGGAGGATCTTGATTGAGATACGTGCACAAGGTGAGTGACCCACCTTCAAATTAATTTTGGGAATTTAATTGGTGAATATATAATGTGTGATTTAAATATTTGGAATTTAATTTCTATGTGCCAAATATTTATTTGAATTATTGTGGAATTATTTGTGAATTTATCGGATTTAAGAAAATGTGTATTTCACCAATTTATGCCATGTGGAATTATTTTATGGTTTTGAGGATTTTGAAATTGGTGTGGTTTTAATGGTAAATTGGGCACGATTTGATTTTCAAATATTTCAAGGAAAATATTTGGTTATGTTGGTGATTTCAATTTTTATGAAATATGCCCATAAAATATTATGGGATTTGATTATGATATTTCGAGAAATTATTTATGCTTGGAAAAAAAAATGTGGATATTTGAATTGATGGATTTGGGAGTTGGTGGATTTGAAAATCATGGAATTTATGGTATGGATTATAAGGAAATTGTGGAGAATTTCCCGGTTCAAGCGGATGGATTATGCCCGCTATGCTTATGAAAAATGTGAAATTTGTTTTATGATTTAAATTTATGGATTTTATAATTTTTAGATGCACCGTGCACGTACTGGTGTTCTGATTATGTGATATGGTTAGTGTGCACACGGTTGTGATTAGCGCGCAGGTGGGTGTGAGTAGCGCGCGGTTGATATTATGAGGGTGTCCTGTGGATGCCATCGGAGAGGGCGGCCACCCCCCTTTGGCCGGGACACCAGGTTAGCAGCGGCGCTGTGGGACGCCACGCGACCGTATGCCGGTTTCTTTCTATAACCTCCTGTCTGGCGGTACCTTGGGACGCTGGGTACTGTTGGCGCCACTGGTATATAGTGGGTGCATCAAATGATTTTCAGAACTGTGTTTTAAAAATAAAATGTTAATGAAAAATATAATTGTTACCGCTTCTGGTATTTAATTGATGTCTTGGTTTTCGGGAAATATGAATAAAGGGTTTTGTGAAATTGTTTTAAAAGGGGAACCTTTCCAACTGAGAGAATTGTAAGGGTTTTGAGAGAAAATATTATTTCCAAATAATTATTATTTATACTTATTACTGTGATATTATATGGTATAGTAGTAGGGTCGCTCACTGAGATGATTAGCATCTCACACTCTTAAATTCCGTTCCTCTAGGTACCAGGTTGTCGGTGTTCACTCGGAGCGGACTTGATCTTCCTCGCTGTATTTGTTCGCGCAGTACCTTGTTCTTCTTTTACTGCAGTTGTAATATTTCGTTCACTTTTGCTGTATTCTGTATTTTGTAGTACTTCATAAAGCTCTGTATACTGTATGGGACACTTATGTATTTGTATTGCACTGGATTACTGTATTTTTATTTTGGAGTGCTGAAATTTGTGGAACCAGTTCGTCGTACTGTGGGAGGAATAAGGGAACAATTATAGAAGTGTGTTTTCAGTGCAGGAAATTTTGTGGTAAGTCCATCCCTTAGGGGAGGTTCTGCCGGATCTTCCACAGAAGGGTCCGGTAGGGTTTCCCTGGGATCAGGGCTTGTCTAGGGTTCCGGTGGGGAACTTTGGACGGGTCCTGACATCCGCCCATGTTAGTACCAAAATGTATTGCACTTTGAATGAATACTTTTAGTAGGTAGGACTGAAAAGGGCTTAGTATGCATCTAAGTGCTTGATTTGTTAATAGGTAAAGGTAGAAAGACAAAACCCTTTAGAACTTCTACAACCTTTATCTATTCTTCAATAGAAATGGGAACACATCACCATGAATTTTGTGTTTAAGCCCTATCAAGGGAAAGTTTCATTGAACAGTTCTTTTGAAAAATTCAACGGAATATCCCCTAAAATATTGACAACCTAAATAGTTTCCTATAAACAAAAATACGCTCCAAAATATCCTCAATGGCAACTCTACCTCCATACTACATTCTATCAATCAACTTCCACCACCATATCTCTTATCATAGCATAAACCAATTCTAAAAGTACCAATACAAATACAACCATATCCATAGAACATCATAGAATGTCTAAGGTAATAATGAAATAATTTAAGGTCTACAAGATAGTGAAAACAAAGGATTACAATTCTACCGATTTGGAGTAAAGTTGATAGGGCAATGCACGAGAAGAAGCGCCAGCTAATTGTATTAACCTAAGAGAATAGATTAAAACTATAAAAAATGAGATAAAGAACATAATATAAGAAAAAAATCTCAATGATTGGACTAAATAATATAAGAAAATAAATATTTAACTTTTGAAAAATCATTTCTTTTAACCCTTACACTTTCACTTAAAGGTTCCCAATCAAAACCGTTTCACAAAATCTTTATTTGCAACCTCAAAACCTGTTGGTATAACATACATTAAAACCACAATGTACTATACTATATATCTATTATTGTCAGATGGCACTTGGTATTTCCATAATAAATACCGTACCATAAATTGGAATATAACCATGTCAATTTTATAAACCACAAATCTCTTGTAAGCATATTAAATACTCTAAAAAATTTATTTCATGCCAAAACTATATTTATGTGTGTATAACATACATATATATATATATATATATATCAAACCATCAAAATATGTAACTCATAAAACCATTTATAAGCACTTTAAAATTCAATACATTTTAAACATTGCTAAAAAATTTGCATAAGGCACATGCGCACACACACACACGCCCACACACACGCGCACACATGCACGCACATGTACTCACACATACATGCACACACACACACACACACACACACACACACACACATACACACACACATAGACAAACACACATAGAGGCACGCATGCATGCATGCGCACATGTACACACACACACACACACACACACACACACACACACACACACACACACACACACACACACACACACACACGAGCGCACACACATATTCAAGTAACCATATAAGTATAAGTAGGCATTTCAATCCTCAAAACCATATAAACTATTTAAATCATGTAACTAATATATTAATGCACCCAAAACACATTTAAACAATAATTTCACTTACAGATGCCGTTGATGATCACTCTTTCTTGACAAATGCTTAAAATATTAAAAAAATATATTATTCGGGCTACAAAAAATTTAACCAAGGACATTTGTGCATACAAAATGTCCTAAAATTAACTCTAAAATTTTGAGATTACAAAAATTGAACATCAAGGAGTCCAACTATATAGTAAACTTGTGGAATGCGGTAATAACATTAGGTTTTTCAATATAGTCCATTGTTTTTTCAATCTATGGTTAATTTTATAAATTAAACCTTCTACTAGCTTTTAATAACCTCTATGAACACATTAGCAAACCAGATTTTAGTTCTAAATTGTACAATTTCAGTTCAATTTTACCACATATTTAAATAAATTGACCATA
Source organism: Ziziphus jujuba (assembly GCF_031755915.1). Lineage (NCBI taxonomy): Eukaryota > Viridiplantae > Streptophyta > Magnoliopsida > Rosales > Rhamnaceae > Ziziphus > Ziziphus jujuba. Next base: position 14,273,193 of record NC_083384.1, read on the forward strand.
CTAAGTAATTACTCAAAATTCAATTATGATTGGTAAATCATATATTAATGGATAGCCCATACAATGTGAGTAACACGATGATTAACTCATCTTGATAAAATTTCATTGGCAGTGGCCTAAAAATGGACTTAAAGTTTTGGCCAAATTTCATATCACCATCATATCTCACAAACGACTAGGAATTGGCAAAAAAGAGGCCATATTCAGATTTAGGGGGTCCAAATTAAGTATTCGAAGGTGGTGCAATGGCTTAGGAGTGGCCAAAATTTAATGACTAGACCAACACAAGTCACTAGCTTTGTGAGCCTAATCCTAACACATGGGACGATCTTCCGACACCATTTTTGGTGTACATGCTGGTAAGATCATAGGCAATCTGTCTTTGGGATAGTTTGGTTGAAAGTTAGGTTGATTTTGCCAGATTGCTTGGTTCCTTACAATGGGGGCCGATTGGCTATTTCACATGGAGAAAAAGGAAAAGCTAATTAGGTTTCATTATATTTAGGTCATTTGGGATTTTTTTTTTTAATTCTTTATTGATGTTTTCCACATGCCAGCCTCTACCCCCTATATTAATATACACGCACATGTCCTTTTTTAGGAAAACTTGATAATGATATTAACATTGGCAAAATAATAAAACTTGTAAATTCCAAGATCCTTATCATTCTAACTATAACTCAAAATAATGCATGCCACTAGTCTGTAGACTTGTGTTGATGAGCTTTATACAATGGTGCAGCGATTAAAATAAGAACTTGACAATATAAAAAGTCAACTTTTGAACCCATACATAGTCCACTTGGTCAGACTTGTACAAATTTGGATATTTTATGATACAAGTTGTTATAGAGAATCCAGAAAGAATTTCTAGTGTAGGTCCTATCATTCTATATTTGAAACTTGACAATTAGTATCAAAACACATGGACCCAATTTAGCCCGAAAAATGGTCAGACCTATATAAGAAAGAGTCGTCACCTATCAGTTTAAGATTTTAGGAAAAGTGCACTAAGATTACACATAAAAGATCTAGTTGAGCCCAAAAGATTGTCAAACCTATATTTGAAGCGATTATCACCGATCAACTTAAGATTTTGGGAAAAATGCTCTAAGATTCGTCTAGAAAAAATATAAGGAACTAATTTTGGATTAATAGCATTTGGATATCCTCGACTTTTATAACTTTGTAATTTAGATCTTTAACTTTTTACTTTTGCAATTTAAGCCCTTAGTTTTCAATTTTTTGCAATTTGGGCTTTTTTAACTTTTGACTAACAGGGCTTAATAACGCCTCATATAAGTGATATTAAATTGTATTAAATTACAAACTAAAAGCTAGTAAAGTACAAAATTATAAAACTAGTTTTAAAAATTTATATTTTTAGTATTTTATAGTTTGAAATTTGATACAATTTAATACCAATTTTTTGTTAATACTAAAGGGTGCTAAATAATCTTAATATTTTATAGTTTAGTATGTTCTAGTTTGAATTTGACACAGTTTAATACTTATAACTTAGGATGGCTATTAAAACCTATAATCAAAAGTCAAATAAGATCCAAATTACAACAAATTGAAAAATCAAAGGCCTAAATTGGTAAGTCGAAAAGTTAAAAGCTTAAATTATAGAACTCTGAAAATTTAAGGTATTAAAATGCAATTAACGCTTTTTTTTTTCTTTTTTTCTTTTTGTGTTATGCATTTTGATTGTTATGAAAAGAAAGTATGTTTTTGGACGGTTGTTCCTTTGTTTCGACAATAACAAAAGAGTGATTAGCTTTATAAAGGGCAAACTGACACTTGATTAATTAAGAATTGCTAAGTGATAGTCCACATCCAAGTCTAAATTTTTGACGGACGTTTTCATTGATAGTGCTGAATATGCTCTTTTAGTTTGGGTTAGGGGAAAAAGGAATTGCTTGAAATTAAAGAAAGAATAATATTGTCACATATATGAAACTGTTTTTTGTGAAAACCATACTTTGTCCTGAATATTCTAGAGTCATGCTAAAAATTCCAACCTAAGAAAGAAAAGCTTTCTAGTTAAGCCAATGATCACAGTCTAACTGGTTGAATTAATTATTTCCAAAGTAGTCGGCATCTAATTCCCAAGAATTTTTTCGACTTCGAGCTTTTTTAATTTCTGAAACAAAAGCTGTGTAGGTGGATTTGCTACAATAATGTACTCAATGGTGTATGTGACATATATTTGTCTCTTGTACTGAAAACAGATGATTAATGACAGCTTTTAGATATACCTATTTTTTCTTTTGAAACTAATTAAATTAAAGGGCGATGAAGCCAAAGTAAAATATTGTCCTTTATGTACAGAAAGATATAGATAGAAAAATAGGTAGATAGATGGGGCAAAGTTATTATAATTGTCAACCTTAGTAAAATCCAATTACTTGCTTCACATTTTTTGGTGATAGACTCGGTGTATTTAGGGTTTTCATTTTGTCTCTCTTCCTCACCACTATTTTTCCCCCTCAGCCCATCCCCCTATTTAACCCCCCATTTTCTCGCCATTGTCACTTATTCCACATCAACTCCATCTTTCTATCTTAAATGTTAGTACCATGGCAGCTGAGCTTGGCCTTTTACCCTTGACCCATCTCAATAAATTGCCTAAATCACAAGACAATAATATTCAAAATCAAGACCATCATCATCATCAATTGAACCCTAGTTTGATCCCCAGTAGTGCTTGGATGTGGAACCCTAAGCAAACTCATCATCAACAAGAAGAAGATGATTCATGGGAAGTTAGGGCTTTCGCAGAAGATACCGGAAACATCATGGGAACCACATGGCCTCCGAGGTCTTATACTTGTACTTTTTGTAGAAGGGAGTTCAGGTCTGCTCAAGCCCTTGGCGGTCATATGAATGTGCACCGCCGCGACCGTGCTCGTCTCCATCAAGTTCAGCCCAATTCAATCAACCCTGCTGGCTCATCATCATCGTCTTCGTCTTCTGCTTCGTCATTTCTAATCCCGACGCAAGAATTCGTGGCCAATGGCAGTGGGTTATGTCTTCTTTACCAATTCCCTAACCCTGGTGGTGGTGGTGGTGGTGGTGGTGGTGGTGGTGGTGGTAATGGTGGTGTTGGTGGTGTGTTTCATTCAGCGACTTTAAATGCATGCACTGATTCATCATCATCATCACCTTCCACTATTCTTTCAATCTCACCTTATCCACCAGGAAACCTACTAGCAACTTATTCGCCGCCTGTAAATTTTCCGGTCAGGCACTTACCGGAAATTACAACGAATGCATCTGACCATTGTCCGTCAAATAGAGCTGATCAGCAACCCTTGGCTTCAAGTTCTACCGAAAATGGCAATGAAGAGATTGATCTAGAGCTTAGGCTCGGGCATGGTCCAACCCCAACTTGTTGACTAACAAATTAAGGAAATTAAAAATCATGGGAGGTGTGAGTTGTATTTATATTTGTTCAATGTTGATTTGAAAGACAATGATAATTTTGATATGTAAGAAACAGTCTTGAATTAGCTTCTTTTTCTTTTTTCTTTTTTTTCTTTTTTTTTGTGTTTATAATTTTTTGTTGGTTTATTTTTATTTTTATTTTTTTGTGTTTCTGATTTTGTATATGTATGTTTTTGAAGCTACCAAAAAAAAAAAAAAAAAAAAGGAAGCCATGAAAGAGCAAAAAAACCTGTAATTTTTTTCTTTAATAAAAGAAAGGAAGAAAATTAGGTTTTTATTTTATTATTATTATTGTTATTTTTTGGAGTCATGGACTGATAAAGTTTGCAGTGCAGTGTCATTTTCTGATACAGGCTTCGGAGTAAAAGGTCTGTCTTCTGGGCATACATTTCCGTGGGGATTATTTTCTGTCACGTAAATAAAGGCTATGGGATTCACACCTCTGGCTTTCCACAAAACTACGAAAATGCCATTGGTTCTGTTTCTGCTTCCCAAATATTGTGTTGTTTGCAAAAAGCAATAAAGGCCAAAAAGCTAGCTCAGCTGATCCTTGTTTTACGCACACACTGATTATGGTACTCAAACTTATTTAACCAACGCATGAGGGAGTTCAATTTCAGAGTAGATTGCATTAATGATCCTTAGAATTGTCTATATGTCTCTTGTGCGTCCCTGCACAAACTGTCCTTTATTGCCAGGTTCTTTCTTTCCCTTTTTGCTTTATTACTATTGTTATTTTATTATTTTTTGGGTAAATATTGTTAGTTATTAGTTAATACCATTATCAACCTCATCATCTTCTTCTTCTTTCTTCTTATTCTCTTTTTATTGATTATAATTTAAGTATATAAATATATATATATACACCTTCCTGTACATAATTCATATAAACATACATATACAACTCAATTTCACATAAAAAGAAGAAAAAATAAAACCTTGAACTATTCTAAATATATACAATTGCTGAAATTAATTTAAAACCCACTTGATTTTTTAATAGAGATGTACTATTTTCTTTCAAGCAATTTTAATTTGTAGATTATCCAACATTTAAACAATATTGAGGCCTTAATTTTTTGTTGTGCCCGAAAAAGAAAAAAAGTGATCATCATGAAAATGAATAAATTAATGTCATATTTTAACTCAAACAGTATTAATTCTATGAAAATTAATTTTCACTTGATGCACTAAACATTAATTGATTTGTTAATTATAAGAAGCAAATGAAATGTGAGTTAATTCTATCTCAAAAAATTACTTAGGCTCAGCCACACGAATTAGCACATATATAGGAGAGAATAAATGCTAGTTTAGATCTTTATAACATTTAGTTCAAACTAGTAAATATATTAAGGTGACTTATAATATTGTTAAGAATTTTGTATAATATTACACTCCATTTACTGAAGAAGATTTAGTTCAAACTAGTAAATAATTAATGCTATCATTTTGGGAAGAGTTTAGATGACAATTACTTGCGTTTAGATTTCAGATTTTAGGTTGAATTATGCCTGTGACGAAAAATCCCATACCCTCAAAGTTAAAAACAAAAAAATAAATAAAAATCAAAATAAACAACAATAACGCGCGACAACAACAACAACAATAAAAAGTAATTTATTAAAAGTAATGCCAAATGACTTCCCACTAATGTCCTTTTGACCCTTTGTTTTTTTTCCCCCCTTTTTTTGGGTGAATTATGATTTGATATAGTATTACAATTTCAGATTCTTGAATCAATCTTCGTTATGGTTTCCATTCAAGGAAAAATTTTCAATACAAATCAGAGTTCATACTCCCACCTCTAAGACACAAGTGGAAGCCATCTACAAATAGAACCACCCATGTGGGTTCCACTTGAACATATATATATATATATATACAAATATTTTATGGAGATCAATTGAACATATATTTGAGGGGGGAAAATTGAACATATTAATGCTGGTAGTCTTTTTAGAATAGCCTAATTGTTAAGTCATTGTTTTATAATATGATTTAAAATCCCTCAAATAATAATAATAGTATTTATTTATTCAATTTTATTTAAAGAAACATGGGTTTGCCAATTAAATACACATATATATTTATATATAAATTTTTTCTCATATAAGGAAAATTTGGGACAAATTTTGTCTGAAACATTAGTATAGATAATGATTTTTTAAAAAAGCATCGTTAATATATATATGTAATATGATAGTGTTTTAAAAAATCGTTGTCTTTATCAGTATCTCAGATAAAATTTGTTTGAGATTTTTTACAGGAAAGATTTTCTAGATGTATATTTTGGAGATCAATTGAAAATATATTTGAGGGGGAAAATTGAACATATTAATGCAAATAGTCTTTTAAAAATAGCCTAATTGTTAAATTATTGTTTTCTAAATATAATTTTACTGAATTTCAAATCCCTCAAATAATAACAATAACAATAATAATTTGGATATTAATTAAATTAGTATGAAATGTGACAGTGTTATCCCAAAATAAAGAGAGGGACCCTTGCTTGATCATGCCCTCTCATTACTCACAAGGATGTAGATATATCCACTGAGAACGGGAGCTAACCCAAAAAAAAAAAAAAAAAAAAAAAAAGTCAATTAAACAATATTTACGGACTTGAAAATTATAGTTCAAATTCTAATAAATTTCATTATTATCTTTGCATGTCCTATGTATAGTACAAGACTATTGACCTAGTTAGGTTATGATATTACTAGGAGGGTCTTTTTATTGAAAGAAAAAGGATCGTATGTTTTCCAGCCAAAAAAAAAAAAAAAAAAAAGGAAAAAGGAACGTATGTATGACACCATCACAAATCATGTCAAAGATTACTATAAATTCGTTAATATGTATTAGATTTTTGTTATTAAAAACTCATTTTTATTTTTGTGGCTTTAAAGGCAAGGAAGAATAGCGCCCTATTCCCAGCTTACTTTTTATATCATTACTGTGTTCTCGCCAAGAGTAAGTGCTATGATTTATATGCATATATATAATTACATATATATATATATATATATAGAGAGAGAGAGAGAGAGAGAGAGAGAGAGAGAGAAATTTTCTATTTAAAAATTGTATTGAAAAACTAATTGCATGAAAATAAATTTTAATTAGCAAAAGGAAAAATATAAAATGATTAAAAAAAGAAAATTGTGTCCGCCACTTGTAGATATGGGGCTGCATGCGATATCGGAACGATAATATCATGAGGATGAAAAAGGGCAAAAAGTGATGATTAAGCCATTCTGACAGAGATTTGCCAGTTTGACAGAGTAGGCCCAGAGATCGATATGCCATCAAGTATATGCCTAATTAATTATATATTTTCTCGCTAAATTTTCATCAAAGCCTTGTAGTTAAACTCTGGGAATTAGTAGTTCTGCCTTTATTGTTTATATCTGTGAAAGAAACAAATGAAATCATTCTTGATAAAATTCTTATAACCCTGGAAAATTAAGTACTTTCATCCTTTAATGTTTATATTAAAAACACACACACACACACACAAAGAGAACGAAAATAACTTTTTTACTGATTCTTTGTTTTTATTATTCTGAATTACTTTTATTGATTAATTAAACTAGGTATAAATATTGTACGATCTTTATTTATTCAAAAATCAGAAGCAAAAGATGAAAATGACAAAAATTAGATTTCCCGGGCATTCATTACCTTAATGGTAAATCACAGTAAAAAAGACAGCTAGAAACAAATTTTTTTCCCTTAATTTTATAACAGTAAAAATAAACACTTTTTTTTCAAGCAAAAATAAATAAATAAACACCTTTTTTTTAATAATTCCATCAATTCCATCTTCTTCAACCTTCGTTTGAGATAGCTCAAATTGGAATTTGAAACTTTGGAGACAGAGAGTTACCATTCTCCATGGGGCTAAAAATACATCTGCTAGAATTCATAAAGAAAAAAGAAAATGAACTAAAAACAAAAACCCATTTCCGCAGATGAGAATCATGGGTTTCACAGCCTAGATGGTAATCCTTTAGCTTGAATCATCATCGATTGCATTTTCAATTACCCATTCTATTTTACCACTGCAAGAGATTCTGCTTCTCTGTAGTTAAAAAATAAATAAATAAAAAAATGAACTTTTTTCTTGCACCATCTACTGGGAGCCTAATACGTTTTTCCTCTGCACCCCTGAAATCAATTGAGATAAAGGTGGTGGTTGGTGTACTCGGAGCTGCCAATAATGCCCAATCATGTTTATTTAAGCCATGGGGGAGAAAGAGAGCTACCCATCTCTCTGCTTTTGAGTTTGGTCTGTTTCGATAAAGATACGAGAAGAGATGAGATAATCTCACTTTTTGGGACATTGTTTTCACTCTCATAAGTTGTGCCAGATTTCAAGGTAAATAAAAAGCATAATGTTTAAATAAAATTAATTTTTATTTTCACATAAAGAAAATTATCTATTCAGAAAGTTAAAACGTAGAAGCATATTTTCACCGTTAAGATAATAAACTGGACGCCACACATACGTTTTTTGTTAGTCGCTTATTACAGCAAGATTCATAATATATATATATATATATATATTAATATATATAAATTTTCACATGCATCCGAATTTAATTTGTTAAAAACCAAATTAATGTCTAAATACAGTGCAACTAACCAATCTATAAATGTCGAAAACTAGTGCATCCGAATTTTGTTAAAAATTTAAATATTAAAATTTGAAAACCAATGTAACATATATATATATATAAAAGCTTTAAAAGAGTCACTAGGTTCATGTAGAGTCCTAGACCATATCTCATGTAGACCAATTCCTGCGAAAAGCTGGGTAATAAAGGCTGATATCTGTTAGCAGCATTTCGTATTCAAACTGAGATTTTCCTAATTACCAAATAAAAATTAAAAAAATTAAAAAAAAAATTTTGAGATTTTCCCCTGCCGATGGTATAACAGATAGACAATCCCAGTCAAATCAGCTGGAAATTGTTATATATATATATATATATATTTTTTTTTTTTTATAAACTAAATGTGGCTTAAATATAACATATACTAAAACCATAGAGATTATATAAGTGGTCCACTGGACCACTAAATATCCCTAACCAGACCTGTACGTGCATCGATATTCGAGGATAGTTTATTTATTTATTATTTTTTTTTCGACACTGGATCCAAAGCTGTCCAGCTACTTACATTTTCGATTGCAACCTGCCACCAAAACTCTATTAAATTATCATTTTACATACATGGTCCAACCTTTTTCAAAATGTTTATATTTATGTATTCATAAAGTTTATTTATAAATTTTTTTATTATATCAAAATTATATATATATATATATATATTTGATGAAGTTTATATAAAGTATTTAATATGAAAACTAATTTATGATATTTATTTTTTAATTTTTTAGATTGTTTTACATATTAAAATTTAATATTATATTTATTAATTATCAAATTTTAATAGAATTTTTTATTTTAAAAAGTATTTTAATATATTATTAAATTTATATTTGATTACTTTTAAATTTTTAAACTTTAGCATTTTATGTAATTCAATAATTATAAAAAATGCACCTTATTTTAATAAAATAAAATAAATATTATTTGAGATTAATTAAATATATGACTTCATATATACATGGAGAAAATAGCAGCTAACTAAAAGAAACAACTTTTCTACAAAAAATAAATTTATAAATAAATAATTTCCTTCTTTATATATTTTCATTAATTTTCTATTAAGAAAAAAAACTAAGTTTCTTGTCTATATATTTTCAACAGACCATTGATAAGATCCACTTGAACCATTGCCTATATGGTTTCATTTTAGCCCAAACTTCCATTACTTGGCTAGAAAATTTCATATTTGTAAGAGAAGTGCCCATATATATATATATATATATATATATAACATTTCACTATTTCTTTTCCAAAGGATGTGAGTTTGTTCACTAATTTTGTCTTTTTTTACCTTACATTCAATGAGGCTCATAAGTTTTATATTATATACTACTTTAAAGCAAACAACATAAGGAAACACTAGCTAGGGTTCTCTCTTTTTGGTTTAAGAGCATCTCCAACAGATCTTTTTTTTTTATTTTTTTTTATTTTTTTATTTTTTTTAAGGCTATCTTCTCTATGATAAAGATCATTATTTTAAAATAATGAGTGAAATTTTAAAGATCCTTCAACAACATTTTTTATTTATTTATGTTTGTTATTCTTCTATTCCCTATAAACATGTATTGCTTACTTATATTCCCTCATTCTTTTTTTATCTAAAGTCTCTCTCAAATCTCATAATAGTGGCATGAGAACTTATTATATTAAAATAATATAATATAATATTAAAATAAAGGTTAGATTTGTCCATCTACATTTAAAGAACTAAATCAATTTTTTATATTAAAAACTTAAGAATAATACTAGGGATATCAAATAATACCAAAACATGTACCAAATGCCATGTATGAATATTTATTTGAGTTCAACTTTACATAATTAGGTTAGAATAATATGTTAACCAATAAAATATTAATATGTAACATTTGATATACATTTTAATACATATATTTGGTATCTATAATATTACTCAAAAGTTAAAATAAAGAATTTTATAGAATCATATTTTAAGAGTTAACTTTTTAAAATTAAAAATATGAAATATATAAAGACTTCTTTAGAAATGTTTCTCTAGATCAAAATAATACTTTTTATTTTTTGGTAAATGCAAATGAAAATGGTACTAATTGATCATGATTTTGAAGTGATTAATGCCCAAAAATAAAAATAAAAAAAGGAAAAGAAAACAGGGTTCAAATATGCTCTAAATGTGAAACTTCATATAACCAATAGATTTACCGAAAAAGAAAAGAACGATAACCAATGGAGAAGAAATGACCCAACAACAAGGTGTCGAAGATTACAGCCGTTTAGTACTTTGCTGAGAAAGATACTGGTGCACAGTGAAAAAAATATCGATGTCGATGAAAATATCGAAGGTATGAATTTACAAAAATATCGATGGAAATGTCGATATCGATGGAAATATCGATAAGATTAAGAAAACTGTAAATTTTTAATTTAGAATACAAATTTTGAGATATAAATTAATTAATATAATAAAATGATATAAAAATTCATTAATTAGAATACAATAATAATAAAATATAATAAAATACTCATCCAATTAAGCATATATACTAAAATTTTATATAATATATAAAAAAAAACTAACAATGTTATTTATTTATTTTTAAATAGATAAAATCAAATTTATTAAAAAAATAAATAAAATTAAATCACCAAGATAAAAAAATAAAAAAAAATAAAGATATGTGTATTAAAATACTACATAAAAAAATCATGTATTATCCTTTATATGATATAATATTATCATATTATTATTTTATATTATTTTATTATAAAATATTATCATATTTTATTTATTTATTTATTTTTTTCTTTCTCTTTCCTTCCCCTCCCCCATGTGGAAATTTCTTTCTTATCCTTTCTTTTTCTTCCTCTCTTCCCTTCGTCTTCTTCCTCCCTTTCTTCTCTGCCAGATTACAACCAACTCACATCACAGCCGCCGACATCTTCCCAAAAAATCCACCGAAATCCGATAACTTCTTGCCGACTTCTTCACCAAAATTTCCACCATATCCATCCAAAAAACAAAATTTCGACCGACTCCTGTGTTTCTAGGCGAAACACATCGAATCCGGCGACATCTATGATAGAAATTCTTTTTCCCCTCTTTTGATGTCGAAAGTAGTCGACAACCGACAAAATCAGCGACTTTTCACCGATGTCGTCGGCATTTGCTACACTGCTGGTGCATATGGATTTGTGTTTTGTTCATTGACCCCTGTTAATAGTCAATCCAAAATAATAATAATTATATATTTAAAAAAAAAAAAAAAAACCAACACCCATATGTGGACCCCACTGAGAACCCTAGCTGAACAGAGAGCCAGCTAAGAAAGCACATACATTATTATTTCATTTCCTCTTGGCAGTACACATTCACACACACTAGCCCGATCGGTCCCCTCACTTCTTTTAAGTGTTAATTAAGGTAATATATATGCAATTATAATTTATTTTTCATTATCAAGTTTTTGGTAAAAAAAAACAAATTTATAATTTAACATAATATCATAAACCATTACTACATGAAAAAAATATTAAAATAATATAAATATATTAATAGTTCACTTAAAATTTGCTTATGATTTTAAAAGAAATGGTAATTCAACATTCAATACTACCACTCTTTTCCTCTTTCTCCATTCTTTCTCCTCCTCATGTAGATGACATCCAAAGATGCTGAAATGTAATAGCCATGGATTCAGTGTCATACACAATGCATATAATTAATGAAAAGGGGCGAACCCCAAAAACCCTTTTCAGCTAATGACTAAAGATAGGTGATCAGTCTCTCTCCGTACAACTGTATATATATATATATATATATATATGTATGTATGTATTTATACATAGAGAAAGAAAAGGAGAGACATGGCTGCTTTTTGTATGTCTATAAATGAGGTGACAGACGAGAGTAATAAGGGAAAGGATCGACCAAGATTCGGACAGTTAAAAAAAAAAAAAAAAATGCAAAAGAAAGGGGAAGAGGAGGGGCAAAGGGATTGTTGTGAGTGGGTGAAAAGTATTGTTAAAAGCAAATAGGCAAATGCGTGTGGGAATTGGGTTTGAGGTTTAGTCGTGATCAAAGTGCATGGCTCGGATTCCTAGCCACCAATCAGTAATCATTGCGTTTTTCTCTTATCCTCATCTCTGCTATCTCTACTGCTCTTGCTGCCTGCCCCCTCATCGAAGGCCGTCTCGTTTCTCTCTTCTCTTGTAAACAAATTGACTGTTACTAATAGTGACACTTCTTCTATAAACACTGCAATAACCCATACATCTACGCATGTATTTATATATCCTACAAACCACACACATACATTAACATGCCTTGATTAACAAATTTAACACATCCCATATATTACTTCCTTTCTACCCATACATCTATGCATGTATTTCTATATCCTACAAACAACACACATATATTAACATGCCTTGATTAACAAACTTAACACATCCCATATATTTTCTTTTTTGTGAATTGTATGTAATATGTACATATTTTTATGATTTGGAACTAGTTTATAGTTTATACTGGATGGTTATATTCAATTTCGTTTTTAATTCTAATTCATTAATTGAATTAATATATCTCATTATAAACTGAATGATAATTTTAAGTAAAGTAATTATTATTATTATTATTATTACTATGCATATAGCTCCTTTTTGTTATTTCAAACAAGTTTTAAACTGCCTTTTTTTTTGTTTTTTTTTTTTTGTTTTTCGGTGCTAAGATGCTTTTATTACTTATCATGATAAGGTAGTTGTAATATTAATACCAACGCTATGCCCGTTTCCTTTTTGATATATGAAACTTTATGTATACAATTTGGTTTAAAAACCGATTCTTCAAGTTGAAAATAAATAGGCTTGATCATTTGAAATTGTTGGATCCATAGGATTACATATAATTTGATAACATGTTACATAAAATACATATAATTCAACAGTTCTAGATGATCAAGTCTAATTATCATTAAGTTTAAAACTTGAGAACATCTTCAATTGAATAACATTATGTGTGTGTGTATATATATATATATATATATATATTTATAATCATGTTGATATCATATCGATTTCATTTACTTTTTTAACTATTGGATTGTTTTAAAGGCCAAAATAAAAATATCTTTTTTATAATTATTGGATCCCTATAGTGTTCACTTTTCTAAATAAGATTTTAGTATTTTACTAAATTAATGTTAGACCATTAATTGATTTTTAAATCCTAACTCTTGAAGTGATTTAAAAGCTAATAAAAAATAATTTAATGCTAAAACCATCTTATAGGACCCTCCCAGAGTTACTTATCGAAACTGCTAGGATGGTCTCTATTAGGGGAAATCCCATAAAAAATTCTATAAAAAATTCGGCAGTATCTCCCCTGTAAATTGGACTCCTCTAAATGTACCCTACATAAAAAACTCACTCTGAAGATATTCATTCGCCTTATTTTTCCCACTTTACTACAAGTTTCTATAAATTTTTTGGACTTCAATAAGAGTAATACAAAAATATAAATACAAAAGATAATTAATAAGCCGAAAATACTTTTATAAGTGTCATGACCATTTCCGGAACTTATTACCTATACCTTACATAGCCTTGAACTTTTCCAAATCCTTACTCAGCATGGGATATGTGTACTTTTGTAGCTCATGGTTACCCACACCACCCACTTATTACAATCATATATTTTTATAGCAACTTGTATATATAGCAAACATGTAAATGTAGATAGAATATAATAAATGAAACAATGTTGTGGTTGTTGCTACTACTACTACTACTACTACTACTAATAATAATAATAATAACAATAATAACAATAACAACAACAAATTATATAATAATAATAAAAAAAACAAATGATAATAATAATAATAACAATAATAATGGTAATAATAATAATAATAATAATAACAACAAAATAATAATAATAATAATAATAATAATAATAATAATAATAATAGAAAATTATAATCATAAATAGATAAAATAAAACTAAAATTAATAAATACATTACATAACTTGCAAATTCATAATGCATATATACCTGATCTACCATATAATATGTTAATGCATAGTGCCATTATATCAGCTGTTATAGGTATATTGCTATCAATACAACCAGTTGTGGTTGCCTATAGTAGCCGTCCAACCTTTTAAATTTTTGTAGGCAACAGAAATACGAAACTAGACTGTTCATGAGTTGAATCAGATTATTGCCCCTATACAGTGTGGTACACATTTACAGAACATAATATATATATATATATATATCGATGTGGTACACACTTACATAACATAATATATATACATATACATCGATAGGACACTTGATGCATCATATGATATACCAATACTATAAAATGGTGCTTGGCATCCCAAAGGAGTTACTTAAACAAAGTTAAATCAAACTATGAAATTAAAATTAATGAATAACATCCAATATTTAAAGCTCTAAAGTTTTCGATTCACCAAGATTAATCCTATTTGAATCTTCTAAATTAATGAACTAATATTTATTCCCTATGTTGATAACAAATTTTACTAAGTTGATTGTTAATCTTTCTCGAGCACGAATAACATATTTTAATAAACTAGTAAAACATATATCTATGTTACTGTAAATTATTAGAACTCATTATGTACAAGAAATCAATTATGTTGCATAGGATCTCATATATATCTCTATCTTATAACAATTCTATGATATTTTATTAGGATCTAATTCAATTTTAACATCTCAGTCTTAAATCAATCATAAATCATGTAGCTAATAGTCAAGCAATCACAAGCATTAAGAACTTAATAAAATACTCAACATAAACATGGAATAATCATCAATTTCATTAAAATTAGAAAAGAATCAAAGTATTCATAATCTGACTACATTTTAGCCCTAGAAAAGAAATTTAGAACATCATGGAGTAAAACAAAACCCTTAATATATTGTTAAACATAGAGAAATAGAAAAAGAACTAGAAAATTATGAAGAATGATGAACGAATTCCACCTCTGAGTTCTATCTCCTCTTTATTCCTTGCTTCCTTGCACACTCTCTTTCAGTCTCCAACTGTCTAAAAGTTCTCTCTAACAACCTGTTGATCCCTATTTATACTCCTCCTAAGTTGGCTTTTGTTTCCTAATTCAATTAAAAATTTTACCAAAATTTCCCACCATAGTGCCACAGCCTTACCTTTGTGGTGTTGCAACCCCAAACCAGAGCCGTGGCCTTGAGAATCTACAGTCGTGGCCTTGGCTCTCAAGAAAAAATGTTGAAATTGCATAAAGCCATGGCCTTAGAATTCCAGAGCTGCATCCTTTAACTGTTAAAGCTTGAATCACATTCTTTTTAGTCAAAACTCTTTCAAACATGTCTACTTTCACTTCTATTTCTTGAGCTTTACTATTCCCTACAAAACAAACATAAAAAACCATGAATTTGCTCATAAGAACTCATAAAATATCAAAGTATAAGTGTTTGATTTGTGTACATAAACTCCACTTCTTGGGATAAAATGGGTATTTATCATTTGTTCATTGTTTGGCATGCTTTCCAATATATAAAAAGTCTTGAGTCACTAACAAACAAAAATTTAGGATTAGTTTGCATACTGATATGATACTAATGCTTGAAATTTATTAGAATTATAACTTTTCAACTGTAATTCGAAATTAAATGTGTCACCAATCTATTAACTTGTATTGGCAAACCTTTGTAATGACATCGGTCAAATTCAAAACTCTATTATACAAAAAATAAAACTTGGGATCCACACGATTTTAAAACTTTTAGGTGTTTACAAAGACAAAATGATACAAATATGACAAAAACAAAGGATTCTATTGGACACAAGATTTGATACCTTTTTGTTTTTTTCTTGATATTTGATACCTTAAATAGTAAGGTGAAATAGTAAGGTGCATTAACTGTTTTTTCTTTTTCTTTTTTTTTTTTTTTTTGAAGAAAAGAATAAAGTGCTTTAACTTCAAAAATGTTCAAAGATTAATTATAACAAAGATATCTTAACTTATTTTTTGGATTGTGCTTCGATGTTTCTTTAGTTGCTTTTTTAAAATATCACTTATAAATTACAATATCTCCAAAGCTAAATGAAATAAATTTAATTACCAAATTTCTAAATATTAATTATATTATGGTAGCATGTTATTTTATTTGTTAATAAATTCACTAAGCTTTTCTAAAATAACAAGCATCAATCTAAATATTGATAAAAATCCCCTCTTTTTTTCCTATTTGTTCTTTAACTAAAAGTGATTTAAAAACCCCATAAAAATAAACACAATAAATCAATGATAAAGGAATATTCCAAATAGCTAAAACTGAATGAGTTTAAATGAATTTTTTTTTTCTTTTATACGTAGGATATAAGGACTTTTTCTAATTTCCTTATAGAAATTTCCAAATTTTAATTCGTTTTTTAATCTCTTTAGAAAAATAAAAGGTTATTTACCAACACCAAATGTTGCAGTCAAAAATGTCAAATTTCATAGTTAAAAGTATTAGCCAAAAACAAAACAAATGTTGTTATCATGTTGTAGGCTTGTAGCCAGTAACTCCGTGCATGTGTAAAATGTTTTTGCTAAAAGTATTAAGTGCCGTAGTCACAGCTTATTCCATTGATAAATGCAGTTGTAGAAATTTACATGTAGTTACAACTTATCAACTAAATGTTATTGTCAATTTGTCCACAAAGTATTTACAAAAAATTAGAAAAAAAAAAATCCGTAATCAAAAATGTCTTTTCTTTGTAGTGATTAGTAAATATTAAATATGCTATATACAACAACAAATTTTTTTTTTTGGGTCAAATTCAAGTAAAATATTTTAACAGCAATGTTGGAATTTGAATATTCTGCTTTCATTTTTCTGTCCTCATCTCTGCCTATCATTGATGCATTGCCACATCATTTACAAAATATTAACCAAGAAATAAAACAAACTAACATCATTTACAAAATATTGGCAAAGAAATAAAATAAACTAAGTAAAAAAAAAAATTATTAATCAGGACAACAATTGATCAAACGGAAATTGGGACAATAAGGAAAAAAAAAAAATTAGAAGATCTTCATTCATCCATTTAAATGTAGTGATAGTTTTAGGGTGATAGCACGTAATTAATTAATCCAAATCTTGTGAAAATATATTTTGTTTCAAGATTTTTTTTTTTTTAATTTTTTTTATGGTACCACAATTTCTATAAGGCCAAAACATTTATATGTATTTTGGTGGACTGGACCCAATCGATTAGAACATTATGGTTTTGATTAGTGCTTCCGGAAGAGATAAGCATGAATGAATGATATGCGACTAATAATCGCATTTTCTTTGAGAAGTTTAGATGCATGCGTAAAAAAACTTTATACAATCTCATCTTGATAAAATTTCCATAATACCCTTATTAAATTTTGTATCACTTCCCTTCACAGATCTCCATCTTCAAGCCCACTCTCTCCTCACTGTCAATTCCTTTTCCTGAGGAGTTGGTTTAATTGTGCTAACCCATTTTTCTTTCTTTCTTTTCTTTTTTTTTTTTTTTTTTGGGGTACAGAGAGCAAAATCCAAGTATTCTAATGGTGATCAAGTTTCGGAGACTGAGAGCTTCCAAGAAATATAGATATAGATATGATGGCATGTGCAACCTGTTAGCAGAGAGTTTATTTTTGCAGAAGAGTCAAGAGGAGGAAGATGAAGAGAAGACACGAGAGGAGTCCCAGTTTGTATAAATTTGAATAGATTTTCGTCCCATAAGATATTGACAAAGGAGAGGGAAATAGGAGGAACGCGAGGATTATGGGGAGACCTACGACCTCGTCGAGTCGTTTTTGTATTAATATTTTTCAACTATATATATATATATATATATATTATGGTTAATTGTTTGGATTTCAAAATTATTTTGATATATATATATATATATATATATATATTTATAGATTTGTTCTTCTTCTTCAAGTATTAATGGTGGTTTTGGAAAGTCAATTAGATCTTTGAAGATATTAGTGGGAGAGAATAGAGAAATGGTGGCCAAGATAGAGAGATTGAAAAAATGGTGGAAACCTCCAAAATGGAGAAAGTGAGGAAGAAAGAGTAACCTATAAATAAATAAAAAGGGATATTTTAGTCATTTATATTTTTATAAGACTGTATAAAACTTATTTTACATTGCAAGACCTTATTCTTTGTCTAACAAATTGTTTCAATTTCTTTTTTCTTTTTTGAATTAAAAAAAAGATAATAATTATAAAAACATAGGATATTGAATAAAAACTATAATATATATATATATATGAACGGTGAGTCTTCTACAAGTTGACCATCCTAAAAAAAGCAGAAAACATTTATTAGCATATCAACAGAACAATCTCATATTTGGGAGTTAAAAAATATTTTATCTAATAAATTAAATAAATATCGAGATGCTTAATTTCATCCAATATCCCTCGTTACTTGGACCTATTTTACTTTTGTGATTTTGATTTTTGGGGTTAATATTGGAATTCAAATTGATACAAGCATTTATTTATTAATCAAATAAGCAGGTCCTTTAAAAGCTTTTTATTGATAGTTTTCTTTCTCGATTTTGGTCCCTAATATATCTCCATTCTATAGAATAAGCAAGTATATTGGACCCTTTGTACATTTGCTTGTTGCAGAAGCAAGCATATGCTTGTTGCACCAATTACCCAAAAAATAAAAATAAAAAAAATGCTTGTTGCTTAATACACCTCCTTTTTTCTGTGCTAAATAGTTACAATACAATACTTAATTTAGAGGAATATTTTTAATTTGCTTCTTCGATACCTCGTTATGGATTGATATTTGTTGCTTATTTTACTGATTTATTTATTTTTTCTACCTTGAAACTTTTTATAATTAGATGTAATTTAATGATTAATATATGACAAAAACAAAGGATTCTAGATTTGGACACAAGATTCGAAAATTTTTGTTTTTTCCTAGACATTTGATACCTTAAATAATAAGGTGCTTTAACTTTTTTTTTTTTTTAAATTTTTTGGCAGAAAAGAATAAGATGCTTTAACTTTGTGTTTTTTTTTTTTTTTTTAATAAAAGAATAAGATGCCTTAACTTTAAAAAATGTTCAAAGATTAATTGTGCTTCAATATTTCTTTAGTTACTTCTTTAAAATGTCACTTGTAAATTACAATAACACCAAAGCTAAACGCAGTAAATTTAATTACCAAATTAGTAAGTATTAATATAATATGGTAGCACTTTTTTTTATTTGTTAATAAATTCAGTAAGCATTTCTAAAATAACAAGCGTCAATCTAAAAATTGATAAAAATCCTCACTTTTTTTTTTCCCCTGATTTTTTCTTAACTAAATGTGATTTAAAAATAAATAAACTAAACCCATAAAAATAAACAAAATTATAATTAAATAATAAAAATAGCCAAAAAGAGACAATATATATATAAATACATACACAGCCCCTGAAACCGCCACTCTTCCTCATAAGCAAAGCAGAAGCAGCAAATTCTCCATAACAATTTCACAAACATGGCTTCTGTACAAGAGACACTAGGCGACCTCAACAGGGACTCCTTCGTGGGCCTCCTTTCGAAGCTCATTGGCGAGTCGAAGTTCGTGCAGAACAACCCACCAGAACTCATTCCCGAGGAGGACCGAGTTGTGAAGCACGTCCTCGATTCTCTTCTCCCTTACAGCACCACCACTGGTGGTGGACCCCTCCTCATCAACCATGTCACTTATTTCCCCGGTAGAGGAAACGTCGTCGTTGAGTATCCCGGAACGGTGCCGGGAAAAATCTTGTCTTTTGTGGGTTGTCATATGGATGTCGTCACCGCAAATCCTAATGATTGGGTATGCTTCTTCTACTTTATGATTATTTTTTACCTTTTTGATGTGATTTTTTTCATGGGTTTTGGTTTGAATTGGCTCTAGAACCTTGAAGTTTGCAACTTTTACTTATCTGGGCTGGGTTTTAGCTTTCTCTCTTCTTCAATTTCTATTTAATTCGATTTGGGTTCTGTGCTGATTTTTTTTTTTTTTCCCCTCTACGTGTATATATATATATATATTTTATTTTGAGAATTGCCTGTTTCAGATTGCTTGTATAAACAATTTGAGTTGTTGGTTTTTAGTGGCATATTCAAACTAAGCGTAGATTCTTCTGGGATTTTCTCCAAAATGTGAGTTTTTATCAACTCGTTAATTTTTTTATTTTTTTATTTTTTGTTATCCACATTCAGCCTGAGGCGTGTCAGAAGTTAATCGTTCACTTTATGTATATTTGTCCTTAGCTTATCGAAATTACACTGAATTTTTATCCAGTTTTCTGATGTTTGGCGGTGTCTTGTCTCAGTTTGATCATGTGGTTTGCTAAATAGTATGAATTTTTTTTTTTTTTTTGGGTTGGCTTTTGTACATGTAGAAGTTGAATAAATTTTCTTTCTTCTGATTTAATTTTTTTAGAATTTAATCATTTTACCTGTATGTCGCCAATCATAACATGAATATGGCTTCTTACTTTGAAGTATCAGACAGCTGTAAGGTTTTCTTCCAATTTCAAGGCTTGTTCAAATTTTTAGTGTTTTTTTTTTTTTTTTAAAAACACATTTTGAACATCTCATATGCATGATATAGTAGTTTCGTTGTGTAAAGAATGATGGATCACTACGTACCGGAACTACATTTTCTGCAGGAATTCGATCCTTTCTCATTGAGCATTGATGGGGATAAACTTTGTGGCCGTGGAACTACTGATTGCTTGGGCCATGTTGCACTTGTAACTGAGCTCATGAAGAAGCTGGGGGAAACAAAACCAAAACTGAAGTCAACTGTGGTTGCCGTATTTATAGCAAATGAAGAGAACTCTGCCATATCAGGGGTTGGTGTGGATGCATTGGTGAAAGATGGACTACTCAATAAATTGAAGGATGGTCCTTTGTAAGCAATTAAATTCTTTCAAAGACTGAAAGTCCAAGTCCAACATATGAAAAGATTAACTATTTTATGATTCTTGGTTCATCAACACAGGTTTTGGATTGACACAGCTGATAAACACCCTTGCATTGGTACTGGTGGTATGATACCTGGGAAGCTTAAAGTGACTGGGAAGCTTTTTCACAGTGGTTTAGCACATAAGGTATTGCATCACTGTACAGTTTACCACCATCTAATAATTTTTGGCACTCATGGTCATATTAGAGGAAAGTAGTAATTAAATAATTTACAATGCCTAAATTGAAAAATTTATTAGACTGGTTATAATGTTGTGGTTTTTCTCCTGTGTTATGAGTGGGTAAGAGAAGAAAAAGATATATTAGAAGAAATAAATCTCTTTCTTAATTTCATTCAGTTACTTAGATAAAATAAATGGTGAGATGGGGATAAATTTCCCATTCAAGGACTGCTGTACAGCCATTTTGGCAAATTCGATGACTGACCCAAGTCCAATGTCTCAAGTTATGCAGTGTTATGGGTTAGGACATTTGGACAAACTGAACTAGGTTAAGTGCCAACACCAATGTAACATCAAAATGGATAGTGAGAGAAGGAAAGATAACTCTGGCCCTTCATAAAGCTTAGTGTAACATAGCTTCTGGGTACCTCATCTGTGATCTGACCTGTAAGTGTTATGGTTCAACTTGGAGATGGTTGGACAAATCAAAATAACTGTAGAGAGAGTGGAAAAGAAGTGATTGAGGAAGTGTAATAAGGAATGACAGTAGAAAAGCATCCATTTTGATGATGAGGCATCCATTGCATGAACTCCTAGCATTTGGGGCACTTGAGAATTGAGAACAAATATGCACTGTAAGAATGTTCGTTATTCTGAACTGTTGCATCCAAACAACTTCAAAGAAAAATGTCATCCTTAGAACTGATACTATACATCCAGTTTCCATTTATATTCTATTGAGGTTCTTGTTAAATACATGCAGGCTATCAACGCGCTAGAGCTAGCCATGGAAGCACTCAAAGAGATCCAGTTGCGCTTTTATAGAGACTTCCCTCCCCATCCTAAGGAGCAAGTCTATGGATTTGCAACACCTTCAACAATGAAACCAACTCAGTGGAGTTGTAAGTTGAGCTTATGATAAAGAAAAATGTTAAAGGAAAGAAATTATATTTTCTTTATTCATGATCATCTCTTTTATTGCAGACCCAGGTGGTGGGATCAATCAAATTCCAGGTGAATGTACAGTTTCAGGGGATGTCAGGTTATAATCTTCTCAATGGTTTTTTATGCAGATGCTTAATGCAATCAGTGTATTATTGAGGCTATCTTTACTTTAATCTCTCCCCTAAAATTTAAATTTCCTTTTATTTTGTAGGCTAACTCCCTTCTACAAGTAAGCAACCTGCTCTGTTCTCTGTTGCAAACTTTCATCAATTAGAAGTTGATTTGGAGATATTAATTATCCATCCTTTTTGATTTCCATTACTCTGATTATATGTTTTAGTGTTAAGGATGTCATGAAAAAGTTACAAGAATATGTGGATGATATTAATGAGAACATAGAAAAGCTTGACACACGGGGTCCAGTTTCAAAGTATGTTCTACCAGATGAAAAACTAAGGGGAAGGTGTGTTTTATCTCTCTCTCTCTCTCTCTCTTTCTAAATCCTTCCTGCATTTTTCACTCAAATGTTGTCTTTTCTTCTATTGATAACTTCATGAACCAAAAACAAGTTTAAAAAAAAAAAAAAAAAAGAACAGCTAGAAACATCATGAGAGAGTACAGAACATAAGGACATTAACTGGTTGTCTTTTCAGTCTCTTGAAAAGATCTATGCCCCAATATCTGGATAATATTCACAAAGTATAGATCTATAACTGGAGTATCTAATTATACCAATAATATAAATAATCCCTTATAGAAGTTTTCGTGCTAATTGAATTATGCTGAAACTTCTGACCCTTCATCAAACAACTCAGAATTCATCTATTACAAGAAAATAACATGGATTATGTCCTGCAGGTTTGATTTTTCTAGTATTTTATATTAACTGAATCAATGTTTGGTTCATGGCATTGCATCCACATAAATAATGGTAGATATTTCCTCCCAAATGTTATAGCTTTTGCCTTCTTGAGATGGTGCTTTATCCTTTCTTCCCTTGTATTTTGATTTGAATATCACCCTTAATATCAAGTCTAATTAGGTAATTCTTTTCTCTTTGAATTTACTCTTGTTCTTGTTAACAATTTGCCTGTACTCTGAATAGCATCCTCAATTTTATAGTGTTCTTGCAGAGATTACTTTAAGCATGATAGTCTGAAAAATTGTTCTGTACCTTTAATCTTTTCAGCCTTGCAATAAGCTTTGATGAGGCAACGTCTGGAGTTGCTTGTGATCTCAACTCTCGTGGATTCCACGTACTGTGTAAAGCAACTGAAGAGGTAGTTGGGCATGTAAAGCCATACTCGATTACTGGAACTTTACCACTCATTCGAGAATTGCAGGTAAGATATTTTCATTTTTCACTTGTGGCCTCTTTTTCTTTTTTATGTAATCATTCCATATTCTTTTTACCAATTGTGTGGCAGGAAGAAGGTTTTGATGTTCAAACTTCTGGCTATGGTATGACACTATAACCATTTCTATCTGGAATATGCCACATTTTTTTTTTATTTTCTTTTTTTTTTCTTTTCTTTAAATATCACTCTTCATGTAGATAGTAGGAGAACTTCAAGAAGAAAATAATCCAAATCATTTGTTATTATAGAAGACTGTGCCTTACTTATTTGTACAAGTAATGTAAACAATCCTAGAATGGAAACTAAACTTGACATGGGAACACGTAGAGTGTTACTATAGTTAGGGAAGTGGGGTGTTGGCAAGTAGTTGGTAGAGCAGGACGTTCAGAAGTTTAACCTTATGAAGTACTGTACTAAGGAAGATTGGAAACTATCCTAAGCCATAAAGTTTTGGTATACACCTTAAGGAATTTAATCTTTTTTATTCACTTATTTGCCCATCGGTTTCAGTTAGGACCAGTGTAGTGATTGGACCTTGAGCTGTGGCTGGCTTACAGATAAATTGAATGGCACTGGCATCCCAGTTATTATAAAAGTCAGAAAAGAAAAATGACTAGAAAATACACAACTTAAAAGGTATTTTGAGTGCTTTTGGCAGTCTTGGCACATCAATTCATATTTGTCAGCTTCTAGTTGTATATCCTTGGTACATATGTGTTTCAGACCTAGAGTGCACTATTTGAGAAGTTGAATCAATCTTACTGGAAAAGTTGATCAAGATTATTATCCATAAATGGAAGGGAACTCTCTTGCAGTTGCAAAGTTGTGATGGTGGTGGCCTGACAATGAACTGAAGGAGTCTTTCTTTTGGTTTGGCTATTTCAAATTTTGTTAATAGAATGCTTGAGTGGTTGCTTAAGGTAAAACCGCTGACCCTACATGGTCAATATCATGAATTTTTTGTTTGCTTTGACATGGTTACACTGATGCCACCTTCCTAACTCCTTATTCCAACGCCATTGGTCTCCACTTGAGTTTTTGTCAGCATTTCTTTCCCAAAGCACATCCTCTAGCCATTTCCTTCAGAAATTTTACATATCAATATTTAATTGTGATAGTACCCACTTTCTTGTGGCTATAATGCATTTCGCATAAAGTGGTTTGTTTAAATTTTTAAGGGTCCTTCAACTCATGACAAGGAAGCCTGTATTGAGCTATAATCAGATATTTACTAAGTTCAAACAGTAAACTAAGGAGTCTCAGTTGCTGAAAAAGTGTCAACTGGTTGAAGATTTAACTTTTTATTTAAAGGAATTTCTTAGCCAAATATAATTATCGTTAGGACCTTTGGTTATTCTGTTGGTCATTTTATTTTAGGTTTATCTGATAATGGGCTTTTCATAAGATGTGAGTTCCTTAAGAAACGTGACTTTTGGTTCAGAAAAGATTTTATTTTTTCCAATTTTTTGAATGATAGCTTTCTTGTTGATCATAGAGCTAATATATAAGTCATATAAGATGACATCTGATTCATTCACTTTATGTTCAATATGTAGGTTTGATGGCTACATACCATGCGAAGAACGAGTACTGCCTTTTTACTGATATGTCGCAAGGCTACCGTGTCTTTGTCAGCATTATCTCTCAATTAGAAGATTGAAAGAACGGAAAGCATTTCGCTAATGGTAACAATAAGGTATAATTTCTGGCATTCATGGTTTAATGATGGTATAAACTCAGGCTCATTTGAAGGGTTATGCAGTGAAATTTTCAGTTTCCAATTTCATTGTCCCCAGTCTCTTTCACATTTACATATGTTATGCCTGTTATTTGGCTTCTCTAGCTTTTGACTCTTCTTATGTTACATCTAATGGGGCTTTCCATATGAAAGGATGGTTTTTTGTAAATCGTGAGATAACTAAAAAATAATAATCACAAAAACAAATACCTGTTGGGAAACACTACCATATGGTCTGGCAACTCTCTCCCCAAACATGCAGTTCAATGAGTATTTGAAGTCCACATTCTGCTAAAAGGACTTGGGTCGAGGGAATTTCTGCCTTAATTATCATTAATTTATTAATTACCTTTTGTCTTTTTTTTCTTTTTTTGTTTAATAAACAAATAGTTTTCAGTTGAAATTTGGCAGCTGGTATTACCAAACATTCTGTCCAATTTTGACTTCATCATACTTTTCAAGGGTGCTTCCAATTAAGTTTGATAACTAAATTTCCAAAACCCACTCTCAAGTTGATTTATTCACGTCCTTCTGGAATAATCCAATGGTAAAGTCGTTGTTTCCTTATAGAGTATTCCTCATGATTTTGAGCTCAAATTCACTCATCCCAATTAACAAAGAAAAGAAAAATAAAAAGGAAAAAAGAAAGTTGATTTATTCATAATAACTATATCATCTATCTTATACTCCAAATGTGGAAGATTGCTGCACAATGTTTGCTTTCCTCTGCCCGCAAGATTTTACTAGAGAAAAAGACATCCAAATGTTTTATCAAAAAAAGGAAAAACAAATGATAGAAAAAAAAATGTTACAAGCTCCTCTGTTGGCTTCCTAAGTTAATACTATGTCTCTCTCTGTGCCAAGAAGTAAACCACTTCTAATCTGCATCTGACTTGATTTTGAAAAATATTAAATTGAATTGAAATGGGTTTATTTAACATAAAAAATTTATAAACTGCAGATAAGTGTTAAAAAATAAAAAATAATTACAGTATACATTCTTTTTCTCTAATATTTTACAGCTGGAAGGGTTAAAAAATAATTGTACAAGAAAACATAAATTAGCCACTAAGCTACCCCCAATTGAAACCAACCAAATATAAACCAAACAAACAGTTTTCAGGTTACTGATTTGTATCCTTTTGTTGTGTGCATATTTTTCTAACATATCAGGGGAGCAGAGTAGAGAAACAGAGTGATGTCCAGAAAAAATAAAATAAAATTAGTAGAGAGCAGAACAAAGTCTTAATACAAAACCATGGAGAACTTCATCATGAAACTCGAATTCCCTTTGAGACTACAGTTCATGGACACAGAAGCTGAACATACATTAAAAATTGACTTCAAATTGAGCATTATAATCGTCAACATAATTTTGGTGTAAGTGTATTTGTTACATTATAACATATATTTTGTGCTATAGAGTTGTCCCATGATGAATAATTTGATTCTCCTACATAATTTACAAATTTCCTCTATATATGGCTATTCTTCTAAATATATTTTGAAAGATGATCTTCAGAATTTGTTTGAATTTTTTCCTTCTAATTTGAGCTGTTGGATTCTCTGACGCAGTCTTCTCCGGTGATCATGTATCTTCCAAAGGCCATGACCCAATATGACAGCAGAGTATATGCCATGTGTGATTATTGGTGCAAGAATATTATTTGTCTGTCACATTTTGCATCAAATTAAATAAAATTCAATGTATGTGTTATTGAAAACTCATTTGTAAAGTTGAAGTTTTCTGAAACAGCAAAAGAATCAAATAAAAATTACCTGGATCCATTCGAAACCAAGGTAGAGGGCCAGAAGTCCTTCAAGTAAGGGAGAATAAATCTTCTTCATTTGCCTCCTCTCGTACCAAGCTGCAGAATTTCACCAGAATCAGATGATGGCTTAAAAATTTAGATAATTAATATGATTTAGAAGAAGATATGAATTTTCATATCTACTTGGCAGCAATTTAAACTAGTTTTAAGCCCGTCTGGGAGTGATTTTGAGATACCTAAAATCACTTTTAAATAGATAAAAGTGTTTCTTATCGTCTTTGGCCAAAACACAAAAAAAAAAAAAAAAAAAAAAAAAAAAAAAAAAAGAAGAAGAAGAAGAAGAAGAAGAAAAAAAAAATGAAAATGCTTTTTGGTGATTTTGTTTTTAGAAAATCACCTACTAGTGATTATGGAAGGAGCACTAGGTGACTCTTGGGAAATGGAATCATTCCAAAACGGGCTCAAGAATGAAAGCAATCCTACATATCACATGGCACTTAAAAAGTATCACTTAACCAACTCAGTGCCTTATAAGCCAAAGAAATAATATGAAAAAAATAACTAAAATTTAGATTCAAACTAGCAGCAACTAAACATTTTGTGCCAGGGTATGAAGTCAAACCTGAAAAGAGTTTTTTGAGGTCTTCACGTCCATAACGAGATGGTAAAACTGGAGCAACTATATAAGCTGGATCTGTAAAAATATAAGAACGAGATAAGCAGCTGCTAAACCATACTTGCAAAGAAGAAAATTCATCAATAGAAACAAGAATTTCTTAAAGTAGTCTAACCTTTTGGAGATGCAGCCACATAGTATAAGGAACCAGTTAGAGCAGCTGTTATAACAGCTGCGAAGGCCTGAGCAAATGGGACAAATGGGGGAAGAACTCCAGTCTACAATTTCAGAAATGAAGCAAACTAAGTTATATCTGAAACTTTCCATTGCTATAATAACAGGAAAAGGAAAAATTAACCCAAAAAAAAAAAAAGGAATATTACCAAAGATGTCATTCCTCGAGCATCTGAGACTAGATCCGTGCCTCTCAGAAATATATCAGCCAAAGCTCCCTAAAAGGAGTGGCAATCAAGAAAATAAATAAATAAAGGGAGTAGAAAAAGGTGATGCAAACCTGGCATAATATATGGACGGAAAGAGGCAAATCCTCCATACACATATCCAGGAGTCACTTTTTAACTTTTTCCTTTAAAAGACAAAACACTTGTGAAAATTCAAATAACAACCCCGAATTCTTTTCTCTCCATAAAAATCAAAATACCCCTCTAAGATATATGCTGTTAAGTTATATACTAATTTAGAACTTGTAGAAAATATTTTCTAAAGGTTTACAATGGTGTGGTTGAACTCCTAGTGTAAGAATAGAAGTTTTAAGAGATTCATATTAAATACAAAACAAATAATTTAGAAGGAATAATATGGCAATTCAATTTATCATTTAACAATACATCAAAAATAAAATTCAAATAGGCTGCAGTAGTATACCTGAACAGCAGCCCTGTAGAAAAGCTCCTCTCCCACAGAGCTTGCAGCAACAATAAGTATAAACTGCAAAGTACCAACATATCAATTTTGTTTTCTCCAGAAAGAGACAACAAAATGTCTAAAAAGTTTAACAGTTTAAAACCATTTACCTGCCATGGTGACATTCCGTAAAAGAAGCTCCGTAGCTCCTCATCCTCTACATCTCTGATGGCACGGGCATGAGGAGATAACTTTACAACCTCGTCCTATAACCATTTAAAGTCAAACAAAAGCAAGCATGAGTGAGTTGTGAAACTATGTAAAGAACACTTCTCTTTGAACGAGTTGTGAAACTATGTAAAGATCACTTCTCTTTTTGTTTTTTTTCTGTCCATCAACGTATATAACTCATCCAACAAAAGTAAAAGCCTTTAATACTTCATCCGGTAGAAACATTAGGATAATATTTGTTTAGACTAAATTGAAAAACTTTTTTTTTTTTTTTTTGCCCCTAAGAAAATAAATAGAGTCCACTTTGAAGATTCGGGAAGCAATAAATCAACTTACATCTAGTATAAACAAAAGTGCCATGATAGGGGGAGCCGCATATCCAAGCCCTTCTAAAATGGCATCTAATGATGGATTAAAACCTCCCAAGCAATCAATTCCAGTGATTGAGCAAATAAATCTTCCAGCTAGAGCCATTGCACCATATATACCTGATTGTCCATTTAAAGAAAAAAATTGAGTCACAAATACAAGTATTAGGAAGGAAAATCCAAATATCACATTTCTTAGCCCACTTTGTTCTCCACAACATAAGAAATGGAACAGAGCACGTAAAATGAAAGCCTAGGAAAATAATCAAAAGACTAATCCTACGGATACCAGGATTTCTTCTTTAATCCTTTTAAAAAAAATAAAAAATGATGAAATGAATATATCGAGTGCACACTTGTTGTATCCTACACACACACACACACACACATATATATATAAAATATAAATAAAAAAAAGAAAAAAAAATTGGAGCTTTTTTCTATCAAATTAATTTAAATCTTCCAATGGGTAGACTTAATAGTTGCAAGTCCAATGACTATTAACTAAAACAGAGCCTGGATTTATTTAGATACATGGCATGAAAACTTTTCTCCAACCATCTCAATTAACAAAACAACATATCTCCAAAACCCTGAAGCAAAATATAATATTTCCCATCAACAAAATCCAGTTTTTTAGATATAATCAAGCATCACCAATGCAACCCCTTTCTTTTTTTTTTTCCCTAATTAATCCAAAGATGTAAATAATTTTTCATTTTCAGATCCTATTGCAATCCCAAAAAAAACAAAACTTATTGACTAAGAATCTGACATACCCACATAGGAAGTACGAGAAAACGTTGTAGTCCAAAAAAAATTTTCAAAACACAAATTGTTGCTTCTTATATTCCAAAAGATTACTACAAATTCCAACAAAATAAATCAAAGAACGAGCGAGGAAAACCGGGGGGGGGGGGGGGGGGGGGGGGGGTAGAGAGAGAGAGAGAGACCGACCAATTCCATAGCTGAGTCTAACCACAGCACCAATCTTATCCCAAACAGGGAAATCCGCCTCGTTGAAAGTGTCTAATGTAGTGACCTCCATGGCTGGGCTTGTGAACCCACCTCCTCTTCCACTACTTTCAAGCTGCTCTCTTCCTCCTCTCCCATCCATGCTTTCACTGTTGCTGCTGCTGCTGCTCCGTTCAACCGAAGCTCTAACACACCGTAACGGAACCCTAACACCATCCGAAATAGAACTCGTCCTCGTCCTCGTCGTCGTTGTCTTCCTCCTCCTCTTCCTCACAGACGGCAAATCGAAAAGCTTCGAGCTCAGACCCACAACTCTACACGAAAACGACGGCGTTGAGGTGTTCACGGACATTAACAGATGCTCCATTCTTTTGGAAACTACCACCGAAAACCGATTATATTCGAATAAAGAGTTCAGCCCGACAAATCGGGTTTTTCGGAGGTCGGAGTCGGAGTTTTCTTCGTCTCGGTCGTCTTCATTTGATGAAGCATAACATAATATTTTTTTTTTTTTTTCCTTTGAATTTTTTAAAGAAAATATTGACCGCTCAGCTTCGTTGAGAGGAAGATTGATTTTATGACCGTTAGATTTTAGATGGGAAAGAGATCGGACGGTTAGGGGAGTGGGGAATTAAAACAAAATGGGACCGGCAGTGGTATATGGTTGATATTTATTTATTTTATTTATTTTTTTGTCATATTCTTTTATTTTTGCTATTTTGGTAGATTAGGTGGCCATTGAGCTATGGAGGTACAGGGAATATCCGATCAGCCTATGAAAGAAAGACACCTGGAGATAATGCTTGGATGGCTTCTTTTATGTCTGCATGCATTATGGCCACGTCATTCTTTTTTATTTGTTAAAGTTTTGGTTTGGGAGAAAGTGGTTTTTTTCCGAAAAGCCAACGATTGCATTTGTAACCAGTCATTTTGACATTACTTAGATATTTTTTTATTAATTTTTGCATTATATTATTTATTATAATTTAATATTTAAAACTAATAAAATATAAATTTATTGATTATTAAAATTTTAATTAAAAAATATTTCTATTAAAATTTGATAATTAATAATTTTAATTTTAAATTTAAAAATTGAAAAAAAAAATTCAACATTAGTTTTAATATTAAATAACTTATTTGAGTTTTGTTGGATAAATATATGTACTTCATTTTGGTGTATATTTGGGGTTCTTTTAAGCCCGTATTTTTGGATTATGATAAAAAAAAATTATTAAATATAGTATTTAATAAATCTATAGAATTTTTAGATGTTTTAATAATTTATACCCTTTTAGTTAGAAGTAGATTTTTAAATTCTCTTTCTAATATAATCAAAATTTTCAAATTAAAATTACTATATATCTTTTAATTAATAATAAAATTGCTTTTCACTCATTTATACATAATAATAATATATAAATACATAAAAATAATAATTATATCTATTTTTGTCATTATATATAATTAAAAAAATTAAATAGATTTTTTTACTAAACACTCGAATTCAAATTGTAATTTTCAATAATTTTGAAATAATAATTTATCAAACATTAAAAAAATTTGTAAAATAAACTTATTATTATTTCAGTAGAGCTTTTATCAATCATTTCATAACAGCAAGACTAAGTTTTGTTACTTTGGACCATGATATTTAGCTACATAAGACAGCAACGAACCTAAATTATGATTTTATCAAAAAAAAGAAAAAAAAGAAAAAGGGAAAAACTAAGTTATGATTCATAATCATACTTTGAAAAAGGGAAAGACTAAGTTATGATTCATAATCATACTTTGAATATTACTATATATATATATATATATATATATTCTTCTAAATTTTTATTTGAAAGGAATATAAATTAGAATTCACCAAAATATAAGGAATATACTTCAGAAACAAAAGACATGATTTTTGAATATTCTTCATAAACAAAAGACATGATTTTTTTTTTTTTTTTTTTTTCCTTCCCAGTATATATGTATAAGCAAAGATATGTTCGATATCGTTGTCGCTGGAATTTAGGAGACCATGATGGAGATGGTTTTCGCATGCAAATTTCTTGATATTTGTTGCTAGATCGAGCTGAGACTGTCAAGAATGTCCATTTTGAGATGCTCTAAGCTTGCAAAGGAAAATCCAAGATAAACTGACATGAAAACCAAGAAACAATGTCAAAGGGGCATTGGCAGTGGAGATGGCACAAAACCTCCTACACACAAGTGAGACTGGTATTCAACTCAAGTTGTTCTGGTCAAATTCTGATAAAGTAACAATAGAGAAGGGAACGAGAAGTTGGGTTGTGAAATCAAACATGAGCCCTTTAGAGAGCTGAAGAATTCATGGATGTCCACTACATGACTCTCAAGTTGCTGGATGGTCGAGACCTGGACCTTTTGCCAAGTGGGACAGTTTCTCACCACTCACGACCTGGACCTCGACTTTAGATGTTGTGATGAACCTAACCAATGTGCTGCCAATGTGTGAATGTTTGGTTTGCACCCTTCAATCGTCTATCCTAGCTCATATCCAAGGGTATAGGATGATTGAATCTAGGTGGTCTTTCCTAATTGGCATGGGGAATTTGTCTCTCTGTCTTCATGGATAGGGTGTTAACGAAATATACTATTTACTTTTCCATATTTTTGTTTTATCTTTTTATTTTTTGAAAATTTTAAAATATTTTTATGTCAAAATTAAATTTATTTTTTCTTTGTATTTTTTGTTTGTTTTTTTTCTTATTTCTTGAAAACTTATTCAGTCTTTCAAAAATTCCTGCAAAGTATATTTTTGCAAACTGGCTCTGATATTCTTTTTCATCAATACGTTTTACTTCTTTTTTGATTTTTTATTTGTTTTTTCTTCCTTTCTTTCGTCTTTTGCTCACTTCCTTTTTTTCTTTTTTCTCCTTTCTTTTCCACCACATCTCTGCAATTTTTTTCCCCTGTCGAAACTCAGCTTTTCATTTTTTATTTTTTCTTCCTTTCTTTTGTCTTTTGCTCACTTCCTTTTACTTTTTATTTTTTTTGGTTTCTTTTCCACTACATCTCTATAATTTTTTCCCCTGTCAAAATCCAGCTTTTTTATTTTTTTATTTTTTCTTCCTTTTTTTTGTCTTTTGCTCACTTCCTCTCATTTTTTTTCCCCTGTCAAAACCTAGCTTTTTTTTTTTTCTTCCTTTCTTTTGTCTTTTGCTCACTTCCTTTTGTTTTTTATTTTTTTTCCTTTCTTTTCCACCACATCTCTGCAATTTTTTTTCCCTTGTCAAAACCTAGCTTTTTTTTTTTCTTTCTTCTTTTCTTTTGTCTTTTGCTCACTTACTTTCATATTTCATCTTATTTTTTCCTTTCTTTTCACCACCTCTTTGCAATTCTTTTCCCCTCTCAAAACCCATTTTTTTTTTTTATTCCTTTCTTTTGTCTTTTCCTCACTTCTTCTCTTCACCTTTGTCAAGACATGTTACGTCTTTTTTTTTTTTTTTCCTTTCTTTTGTCTTTTCCTCTCTTCGTTTTTATGTGTTATTTATTTATTTTTTTTGTTCCCCTTTTGTTCTGAGCCAGCCATTAATCAATGGATGGAAGGTCTTATTTGTATGAGGAAAGCTACAAAGGCAGTGCTGATACGAGAAAAACTCAACCAGTAGGTTATAAATTTGGAATGCAAAGAAAGGACAAGAAAGAGTTGCAGTATGATTTGAAGGACCTGCAGGTATTGAGAAGTTCAGCATTTTTTCTGTTAAGAATTCAATTTCTTATTTGTTTAGGTCAGATAAGATTGTGTGGAAGTGAAATATTAGTTTGGAATTCGCTCTTTTTAATGCAAAATATGAAGATAATTTAGTCAAGCTCAAGCTATTTTGTGGTGTCATAGACGAGGTAGGAAGTAGCAAGTGTTTTAAGATGGTTTATTATGAGAAAACAAGAAAAATGAAAGGCAATGTTTGAATTGGAAGGTACCATATCAAAAATAAAAGTGATATTCTACCCCTTTTTTTTCATAGTGAAGAAAAGAGGATATCTAAGAGTTCTACTTTTAACGTTATTTTGATAGTTTTAGGTGCTTTGTTCTCAATTTCAGGTTGAATTAGGAAATCTTCAAGATGCAGCTTTTCTTAATGCTGTCGTAAAGGTAAAGTGAACTCTCGTATTTAATTTTTCAATGGTAGGATTCATGAGCATTGAACATAGATATTTTCTGTTTGGAG
Organism: Ziziphus jujuba; assembly: GCF_031755915.1. Classification (NCBI taxonomy): domain Eukaryota; kingdom Viridiplantae; phylum Streptophyta; class Magnoliopsida; order Rosales; family Rhamnaceae; genus Ziziphus; species Ziziphus jujuba. The sequence goes on from NC_083384.1 coordinate 14,307,571, forward strand.
TTCAGTGATCATGAATTCTATCTTTTAAATGGAAAAATATGTGCACAATCTATTACATCCAACCGATTTGTTTCTTAAATAATTTTAGGTTTACTACACCCATACTGCACTTGACTATTCTCTTCCTTGGCAAAAACAAAGATAATATACAAGTATTGGCAGGCAAGGTTTGAAAATCTTCTCCTATTATCTTTTCCCCTAAAATTTTGGAATTCTACTTCTTTCTTAAATGGAGATAACTGTATTTTCCTTATTGCAGTGCATTTATGATTGGGGATGGGAAACTATTGACAAATGCACATTGTGTTGAACATAATACACAGGTAATATACTGTGCCATCTATAGCCTAATACATATATGACAATTATAAAAATAAATGTCGTAGCAACTTCATAGTTCCTTGTCATATAAAAGTAACTATTTACTGATTTTGTCTGTATGCTTAATTTTGCTTGTTTATTAAAGTATTCAACTCAACAAACAAGTAGGATGTATTAATCTTACCATGTTTTGATAGCACATCTTTTAGTTTTAATTTAAGTTTTGATTGTCTTTAGATGAAGTTGCAAAATTGTGTTATGGCATGTTCCCAATAAATGAGTGCCATTAAATTATTCCCCCTTCTTGGTATGATTTCAGGTTAAGGTGAAGAGAAGGGGAGATGATACCAAATACGTTGCCAAGGTATATCTCTATCATAATTATTTGTGTCATCTCAATATGTTCTTGCTGCCCTCATAGGTCTGAGATGACTTCCTTTATCTTCTTGAAGTAGTTGAACAGCCAAAAATTATGTTCTTTAATGTATATTCTTTAGCATTTGAGCACTCAGAGTCATAAACCATATGTGGGACAAGTGTAACAAGAATGAGCATCGTGAGATGTGAATGAAACTGTTGACAGGCATTAGTGGAATAGTTGGACTTTTTTTTTTGGGTTAAGTGGGATAGTTGGTGTTATTTCATAGTATTAGCAGGTTGTAGATATTGGGAAATGAAAAACAAGGGCTTGATGTTATGGCCTCTTTGAATTTCAATTTGCATTTCACATTTGCAAAACAATTTGTGAGACTCTTATTATGATATCACTCTTTAAATTTTGGTGAGATTTTCTGAGGTGGTTTCTTCAAATTGGTACCTTACTTCTTTCCTTTGAACATTAATAAACTCTTGAAGCTTATATTCCTCTTAGTTATGAATTTTGGATTTTAGTCAAAGGCATTGATTGTAATATAGCTTTGCTATCAGTAGAAAGCAAGGAATTTTGGATAGGAGCTGAACCTCCCTATTTAAGACATTTGCCACGTCTTCAGGTTTAAATAATTGTCTTTCTTTGGTGGAATCTGTTGTTTGTTCTATTCAATGTATATGGATTTTGTCCTTTCGCATTATCCTTTTCATCTCTATACAGAAGCTAAAATATGTTATATAGGGAAGTAACAAATCATCAGTAGATGATACTTTTGATGCCTTGGTTGAATTATTAGTTGCTTGTTGACTAATAACAAAGATAAATTGCCAAAGGCATAAAAAGCTATAGGTGATTTAGTATCCTTAACTTCTGGATCATGATGTCATTTCTTGATTCATATCTAATTGCAAACCCAATATTGATATATGACTGACATAATGTCATCATATTGAATTGAATTCCTCCCATTTCCTATCTCATTTTTTATAATACCAGCTGTATCAACTTAATGTAGCTATACAATTTCCACTAATCTATAAATCTAGAATTAATTTTACTTATTATGTGATTATTAAATACAGAGATTAAAGTATGTGGACTGGTATATCTATTTGACTATTCCTGTCAGTAAATCATTTGTTTGAAATCTGAACTGCATGGCTTCTTTATGAGCAGGATTCGGTAACTGTTGTAGGATATCCCCTTGGAGGAGATACCATTTCAGTAAAAAGGGTATCATATCACGTAGAGAGGTGTGATTCTTCGTACTAGCACACAATCATGTCATTTATTAATTCTATAACATGTCATTATCTTAGTTGGCATTGCTACTCATATTCATTTTCATGTCTTTAAATAAGATTTTATGCTAGCTAAAAACTTAAAATATCAAGTTTCTTATAAATTTTTTTCCTGATCAGGTAAGATCATATACTTATGGGTCATCTGATTTGTTGGGCATTGAAATTGATGCAACAATAAATCCTGGTTCATTTGTACTTGAAATTTATAGTTTTACTCCTTTCTTTATTGATACTTCTCCAATTTATGTATTTTCCTTCTAGAAATAGCTCAAATGTCTCAAATATTTTAAACTTTTTTCTTTTAGTGACATTTCTCTATATATTCATGATAACCTTTGCTTATAGTGACATTTCTATGGTTTTAATAGAGTATTCTCTTATTTTTTATGCTTATAGAGAATGAGAATTTGTATCTCTATGGACTTCCAAATGAGACATGGGAAGTTAATATACCTATTAAGGAGGTGCCTCTGGGCTTTTAGAACCAGCCTTAGGTATAAATCACGTTAGGGATGGGATGCAAAAGATGGATTGGTTGTCACTAGTTGCCGACGCAATTGTTAAGCAAATATTTATTTTAGAACAAGTTATCCCTTTCCGATGCTGTTTCACCTGTAATAGTGGAATTAAGTGCCTAATTCATATTGAAAACTACTTGTATTGTGCTATCTTTTCTATATTTAAGCTTTGTTGGTTGACTGGAAACACACATTATATATGCTTATTAAATGAAATAATGAATTAAATGAATTATAAATATTATAGTTAAATCCCAAAAATTACTCCCAAACTATAAATATTATAGTTGGTTGACTGGAAACACACATTATAGTTAAATCCCAAAATATGTATACACACATTATATCTGCACGTAGGACTAACCGTAGCTTCACATCTGTCAATGACCATGAAATCATTTGAAGGAACCAACTCTTTTCGAGTAAGAATGAGGTACAAAAGAAGCTTTGTCTATATGCACTGCAGAGGAATTTTGAATTCAATGTCAAGAAATCTGATATGAGGTTGTATGTATAAATGACAATTGCAAGTGGCAATTGCGTGCTACCGTGAAAATACAGACGCTTTCATGATTAGGGTATTCCAGGATGAGCATATTTACTCTTTAAATATCATGAAAAGGGATCATCGTCAGGCAAAAAGTTCAGTTGTTGGAGACATCATCCAGCCAAAGCTTGATGGGATTTCACATCAATACAAACTCCGTGATATTGTGCATGACATTTTCTCTAATTACGGGGTAAATATAAGCTACAATAAAGCATGGGCCGCTAAGGAAGTTGCACTATCAGGTTTGTGGCGTACACCTGAAGAGTCATATGCAAAACTCCCTTTATGGAGTTACATTTTAAAGAGCGAGAATCCGGGCACGTTCACTCGAATTGAAACTGATGATCAAAATAGATTTTTATATTTTTTCATGGCACGTGGAGCTAGCATCAGAGGGTGGGCCGCTAAGGAAGCTGCACTATCAGGTTTGTGGCGGACACCTGAAGAGTTATATGCAAAACTCCCTTTATGGAGTTACATTTTAAAGAGCAAGAATCCGAGCACATTCACTCGAATTGAAACTGATGATCAAAACAGATTTTTATATTTTTTCATGGCATGTGGAGCTAGCATCAGAGGGTTTCATCATATGCGGAGAGTCATAGCTGTCGATGGAACTACACTGAAGAATAGATACAGAGGTTTGTTATATATTGCATCATGTTTGAATGGGAATAATCAAATTTATCCACTTGCCTATGGAATAGGCCCTGGGGAGACGGATGTGGCCCACACATGGTTTTTTGAGAGACTCAAAGAAGCGTTTGGTGATGATCCCAATATAGCTTTTATATCGGACAGACACAAGAGTATTGCAAAAGCAATATGGACAGTTTTCCCTAATAATCACCATGGCCACTGCACATATCATCTTGGTACAAACTTATGTGCTACGAAGTTTAAAGGTAATGTCAATGCGATTCTATCAACTTTTAATGATGTAGCTAGAGCATATATTGTTGAGGAATTTGATAAGGCCATGCATATTTTAGAAGGTGTTAGTATTGAAGCTGTACAATATCTCAAGGATGCAAATCCTGCTAAGTGGGCTAGATCACATTTTTCGGAAAATAGATACAACATCATGACCACTAACATTGTAGCGAGCATGAATTCTGTGCTTCTTGATGCTTGGGATAAACCCGTTTTGCCACTACTAGATCATATTCATGATGTCTTGCAAAAGTGGTGGTATGAATGTCGAAATAATGCAGCTGCAATGCAAACTCCTGTTACTAACTGATTGGAAAATATCATGCAAGGGCGCTCAAATTATGGCAGAGGCTTCCGTGTTATTCCATTAAACTTATACGAGTTTCAGATTGTTGACCATGGTGTGCTGGTTGGAGTAGTCAACTTAGAAAGTAAGACATGCTCATGCAAGGAATTCGACATCGATAGATTTCCTTGTGTCCATGCAATTGCAACATGTAAGTATCGACATATCTTTCCATATACCCTTTGCTCGCTGCATTACTCAATTGAGTCTCTCCGTGATGCATATTCGGATACCATATATCCACTTTGGAGATAAATGTCAGTGGCATGCTCTAGATGGTGTCATCAATCAGCTTGTACTTCCACCTGAGATTGGAAAAGAGTCAGGAAGACCAAGAAAGAAACGGATTTAATCTAAAAGAGAGGAGAGTCTTCAATATAGCTACGGGAGGTGTAAACAGATTGGTCACAACAGACGATCTTACTCGACCACCGTACCACTTCATATCACTACCAATCAACTGCACCATTCAACATCTGGACCATAAAATCTCTCTATGCTATGTTAAGCTCCTAGGGGTATGTTATTCGATATATCTTACTATGCATGTGTAGTTTTTTTATCTGTTTACTTACGGTTTGCTTGTGTTATACAATGTCGTACGAATGTAATTAGTAGCTCAATTGCTTAACGTGTGCTTTGGTAAAAAAAGCATTTGGTTTCATGTAATGTTTTGTTGACTTAGACATTTGTCGTAATGTGTTGGTAAAATAGCATTGTGTGTTCAGTATGTTGTACGTTTTTTACTATTTCGGAGATGCTATTCATTAATAGTGATAACGATACACTGTCGATAATTGACATTTGTCCATTGTTTCAAAGAAAATCACCACAATTCCATCCTTTGAGCTTTGATAATATGTGTTTCCACAAAAAAGCACACCAAATTTCAACTTTTTTAATGATCCTTAACAAAAGAATACAAAAAAAGATTCGAAAAAAGCAGGAAAATTTCAAATAAAGATGATTACCAATGGTGTATCGGTAATTACCGATACCGACGGTTTGATCGGTAATTACCGAAATCCCGTCGGTAATTTCAATTTTGCATATTTTTTCCAATCCGAAAACTTCGATAATGTGTATTTCCACCATGAACATGCAAAAACTAACATTATCCATGATCTTCAACAATATAATCCTCAAAACGTTTGGAGAAAATTATACAAATTCAAAATTCTATTATTACCAACGGATCGTCGGTAATTACCAATGGAACTGTCGGTAACCAATATCACAAGCAAATAAACTTGCTGAAAAATTTACCAAAGGTTCCATCGGTAATTACCAACACCCATTGGTAATTAAAATGATTGCTTTTTTGAAACAAATCACCACAATTTAATTCGAAAACTTCAATAATGTTTTTTTCCACCAAAAACCTACTAAACATAACTTTACTTAGGTGGGGAAATGGGAAAATTTTTGAAAAGTTCAAAGAAAGTTGATTACATACGGTGCATCGGTAATTACCGATACCAACTGTTTCATCGGTAAATACCGAAACTCCATCGGTAATTTAATTTTGGATTTTTTTCAATCTGAAAACTTCATTAATGTGTGTTTCCAATAAGGACATACTAAATAAAACTTTATTAAAGATCCTCAACTTTAGAATCCAAACAAAAAGATCGAGAAAAAAAAGTGGAATTTCAAATAAAAATGATACCGACGGGTCATCGATAATTATCGCTACGAACTTCAGTAATAAATACTAGGAGAAAAAATCCTTGTCGGAAAAATTACCAATGTGACCATTGATAATTACCAAATCACCGTCGGTAATTACCAACGGTGTTTCGTTTATTACCGATGAAACCGTTGGCATTGATAATGTAATTACCGATGCTGAATTGGTAATCGTATTTTTTTGAAATCTTACAATTTTTTCCTTGTATTTTTTTGGATTCTTTAGTTGACGATAGTTAATAAATTTAGATTTAGCATTTTCTTGGTGAATACACACGTTATAGAAGTTTTCGGATTTGCTTGTTTTGATTTGGTTTGGAAAATATGTCAAAATTTTAATTACCGATGGGGATTCGGTAAATACCAATGGTACCGTTGGTAATTTTTCCAGCAACAATAGTGGCTGCTAATAAGGATTACCGTCGTTCTTATCGGTAATTACCGATGACCCATCGGTAATCATATTTATTTGAAATTCTACTTCCATCTATTTTTGGATTCTAAAGTTTAGGATTATTAATAAAATTATATTTAATATTTCCTTTGTTGAAACACACATTAGGGAAGTTTTCAAATTGAAAAAATATGGAAAATTAAATTACCGATGGGATTTCGGTAATTACCGATGAAACAGTTGGTATCGGTAATTGCAGATGCACCATATGTAATCAACTTTCTTTGAGATTTAAAAACATTTTCCCATTTCACCACCCTAATAAAGTTATAGTTAGCATGTTTTTGGTAGAAACAAACATTATTAAAGTTGTAGGATTGGAAAAAAATATGCGAAGTGAAATTACTGATGGTGTATCGGTAATTACCGATGAAAACGGTTTCATCGGTAATTACCGATACACCATCAGTAATAAACTTTATATGAAATTTCCCAATATTTTCAAATTTTTCCACCTTAATAAAGTTATATTTAGCATGTTCATGGTGGAAACAACTATTATCCAAGTTTTGGGATTAAATTGTGGTGATTTAATTCAAAAAAGTGGTCAAAATAAAATTACCGATGGGCTTTCGGTAATTACCAATGGAACCGTTGGTCATTTTTCCAGCAACTTACTTTGCTCGAAATATTAATTATCGACATTTGCATCGGTAATTACCGATAAGCCGTCGGTAATCAATAAATTCTAAAATTTGCTAAGTTTTTTCAAATTCTTTGTAAGGATTATAACTAGATGAAAAAATGAAGAAAAAAAAAGTGGATTTTTGTTTTTTCAGTTGAAAAGTTAAAAACATGGTGTGGGGTGTGGTGAAATAAGGGTTTTTTGGGAAAATTGATTGAAGTTAAATGAAATAAGGATATGGATATTTTTTGAAATTTTTTAGAGGATATAATCAATATTAAAGGGTAAAACAAAAAATATGAAAAAGAAAGGAATGTATTTTGTTAAGGCTCTACCCTCGGAGGCAAAGGGCCAAATTCCCCATGATATTATCCTGATGAGAGATGTCCCGACCTTTTCACGCAAGGTGGTCATTGGGCCAAGATGTGCCTTCCGCAGGCTTATACACAACGTAAGAGCTTTACCCGACCTGGTGTGGTATATATTCATGGTCTGAGATGATAACCCAACCTGAGGCAACCACATGACATGAGGTCGCATTCCATTACTTTTGAAGTCGAGTTTATCTAGTTTATCTACGGTTGCTTAGATAAATTGGGTGAAAATTTTACTATTTTTAGTTGTTCCCGAGTATTGAATATTATTTAATATAATCTAGAGTTATTTTATTATAGATTTTTTATTTTTTTTTTTAAGTGGGTTACAACATATATGCCCTAAACTTTCTTCTTTTTAGCAAAAAATTAAAATTGATGGGTTTGGATTTTGATTATTAAGTTGAGAGTAATTTGAGAGTAAAATAATAACAATAATAATAAAGTCATTAACAAGAAGAGAGATAAAAATATCTTGTTCTAGTTTCCCTATCAAATTTGCAAGTACTTGTAAGTTGTTACTACCAAAAAAAATTAAAATAAAAAAGTACTTATAAGTTGTTACTTGTGGGGAATACCCTTTCTCTCTTTTATTTCTTTCAATGAATTCCTAGGTGTTGGAAAAACTACGAATAGAAAATAAGAATCACAATTACAAATGTCAAATACCGAACAAAAATATAAAATAATAAATAATTATTTAGAGTTTAGGATGACTTGTTTAGTTAGATCGATATATGCAAATGCACTATTTTTAAAAAAAAAATATATCCCCTTCAGCATTAAGTTGTCTAACATTCTTTTTCAAAAATATGACAATCCTTCAGCAATCTTAATGTAGTTAAAAAATTTTACAAACTTCTTAGAACACCTGTATTAATACTCAAAAATTTATATATATATATATATATATATATACACCAAATATATGATTTAATAGAAGAAAAAATATTTTTTAGTTCTTTACAATATAAAAATAAAGAGAACTCTGGGAGAAATATTTTGAGAAGAAGACGTAGAAAGTAGAAGTCTTGATTGTTATGAAGGAGAGCTCCTATTTGTAGAGCAAAGGAAAAGAACCGTTGTATACTGGAAAAGAACCATTATCTACTGGCTGATCTTATGGAACAAGGTTACCTATTTTATTGAACTAAAACCAAAAAAAATAAAAAAAACAAAAAAAAAAACTAGAAATATGAACTTTAAAACCAATTTATATACGTTAGAAAAACATGGCAACTACATATACATGTTATTGGCACTAAAGCATAAATAATGAATTTTGACTAGAAGAAGTCTCGCACCCAACGTTTATAAAAGAAACTAAGAGGACTTGTTAAAGTGAACAACTAAATTATGTATAATCAAGACTTGGTCTACTAATCAAATAATTATACATATATAAATATAAAAAACAATTTTTAAATCAAATATATACTAATCCCCACCTAATTTAAAAATAATGAAAAAATAATTTTATAAAATAAATACACTTTGAGTATTTTTTATTGTGCAATGAATGTAGGTATCTTCAAGGTTTGGACCCACATCTAGTTTTTATAAATTTCCATATGAAAAAAACTATAATGAACTAAATCTTGAACTAGACTTTTTGAATCAGATTTTGACTCACAATATACACAGTACAAGTAATTCTTTTTGGGCTCTAGTTTGGTTTGCACTCTCATGGTCATGCTCAAGTATCTTGTATGAGTATTTTTAAGGAGTAACTTAATTTTCTATGGTAACGACTGCACTACGATACTTACTTAGATAAAACCTCCAAGGTTATTCTATGATAAACTCTCTACATATATACATGCCTTGGTTTCATTGAAAAGTATACTTTTTCTATACCATCATAATTTTAAGCATTATAACTGTAAAAATAGAACAAAGAAAATTTTCTCAATTATAAAATAGTGCTTCATAGTCACAGTTTTGTTTTTACCCATTTAACATTCTTCATGGAATCTCCAATCATAAAGATTGGATGTCAACTGTGATGACTATATATATAACTTCAGTCTCATTCCCTTCGATGATTCAATAACTCACTCACGCATAATTCAAAAACTTACCCACGCACTAAGTCTTTTGTAAATGGATCCACAATCTTATTTTCAAATCTGACAAAATCAAGAGAAATAACACCGTGTGTCAATAATTGTTTAATAATTTTATGTCTAATCCTTATATGTCTCCTTTTTCTCATTATTATTTTTACTTGACTATCACAATACAAAAGTACAGTAATAATTGGATGAGATAGAATTGGTATGTTTGCCAAGAGATTTCTCAACCATTCAACTTCATTAATGGCAAGATCCAAAGCAATGAACTTAGCTTCCATGGTTGATCTAAAAATTACAATTTGCCTTATTGACTTCCATGCTACTGCACCACCTCTCAAAGTAAAAACATAACCATTAATGGCTTTAGTTTCACCTAAATCTGAAATCCAATTAGCATCACAAAAACCTTCCAAAATTGCATGAAAACCAATACAGTTAATACCATAATCAACTGTGCCTTTAAGATAATTAAAATCCTTTTTGTGGCAATCTAATGATTACTATAACGATTACTGATATACCTGCTTAATCTATTAACAACATAAGATATATTAAGTTTTAGGCAGTTAGATAAATATATAAAGGAACCAATAATTTAAGAATATAAAAGCTGGAATACTGTATCACCTTTATTTCCTGTTAACCTTGAATTAAGATCAAAAGGAGTAAACATAGGTTTCACATTATAAAATTAAACTTTTTCGATAAATTTTTAATATAATGTTCCTATGTTAAAGTAATATATGCATTATACTTTATTAGTTTCATGCTTAAAATAACATTAGCAATGCTAAGATGCTTCATATTAAAATTCTTGAACAAAAACATTTTTGTATCATTAATGATATTTAAATTTGTACCAAAAATAAAAATATCATCTACATATAAACAAACAATTACATATGCATTTTCTAATAATTTAATTTAAACACATTTATCAGCATCACTAATAAAGAAACCATTAGAAAGAATCATACAATCAAACTTTTCATGTCATTGCTTTAATGCTTGTTTTAAACCATAAAGGGATTTAACTAATTTACAAATTTTCTTTCCTTGATCAGGAATAACGAAACTTTTATGCTACTCCATGTAAATTATTCATCTAATTCACCATTCAAAAAAGCAATTTTAATATCCATTTGGTGAATTTTTATTTTATAAATGGCAGCCAAAGCAATTAAAACTCTAATAGTAGTAATTTTAGTAACAGGAGAATAAGTGTTAAAGAAATCAATACTTTCTTGTTGTCAAAGAAATCAATATCTTCTTTTTATTTAAAATTTTTTGCAGCAAGTCTAGTTTCAAATTTCTCAATGAAATCGTCCATTCTTTTTTTTTTTTTCCTAAAAATTTTTCCACCCTATTATTTAACATTGCTTATTATTGAATCCATCTCACCATTGATAGATTCTTTCCAAATATAAGCATCTAGAGAGCACATGGCTTCATTAAAAGTTTTAGGACCATTTTCAATCAAAAATGTTAAAAAATCATTTCCAAAATCTTTTTCAACTCTATTTCTTTTACTCCTTCTGAGTTCAAATTGATCTTCAAAGGAATAAATTTAGAAATTGAGTTTTCATTAACTTGTTTCGAAATTTTATCTGTCATTATAAAAACATTTTTAAAAAAAGTTGCATCATGAGATCCTATAATAATATTCACAGAAAAATAAAAAATATCATAATTTAATACTAAAAATTTATAAGTAATACTATAAAAAATAACCAGTAAAAACATAGTCCATGGTTTTAGAACCTAATTTCCTCTTTTTGTTCACAGGAATACTTACATTTATAAAACACTCCCACATTTTGAAAAATTTCAAGTTGGGTATCTTATTTTTCCAAAGCTCATAAGGGATTTTAACATAACTTTTATATAGAATTCTATTAAGAATTAAATTATTAAGGTGAAGCTTAATATTCTATATGTTTTATTTTTAATAGAATTAACCATATAGAATATAAGAATTAAACATATAGAATATAAAGCTTCACCCTATAAATTTTTAGACAGACCAACACAATACTAATAAACATAGAATTTACATATCAAGTAGAGTTTTGTTTCTCCTTTCAACTACACCATTCGATGTGGTGAATAAGGTGCAGTTACTGGTAAATAATGCCATGTGATTCACAAAATTCATTCATCTCAGTAAAAGTATACTCAATACCTCTATTAGATCTCAAAATCTTTATTCTCTTTGCAAGCTGATTTTCTACTTCAATCTTATAAATCTCGAATATATCAAATAATTCACTTTGAGAATGAATTAAGTAAATGTAACAATATTTAAGAAAATCATAAATAAAAGTACTAAATTAACGTTTAGCATCACAAGTCAAAACATTGTTACAATAACATATATCGCTCAGAATTAATTATAAGAAGATAGTTTCTTTTTCAATATATTTAAAAGACTTTCTAGGCTATTTTGCTTGAATACAAACATCATATTTTTTAGAAATAAAAGACGATTTTAAAATAAGAGATAAATGCATCATTTTCTTAAAAAAATTGAAATTAATATGCCTAAACCTACCATGTCAAAAATTAGAATATTCAACATTTGCAACAAAAGTATGAAAAGTAGAAAAATCATGAATATTGCAATTCATAATATTAAATTTAAACAAATTATCATATAAATATCCTTTGCCAATAAAACAATCATTCTTCATAAATATAACTCTAGTGTACATGAATACAATTTTGTAATCATTTTGAGCCAATGAAGATGTACTAACTAATTTTTTTCTTTTAATATTTGGAATATGCTTAACACCATATAAAAAAATAGAATTGCAAAAGGAAAAGTTCAATTGCACTTTTCCTTCTCTTATTAGTCAAGCCAAATTTCCATTATGCTTCTAGTTTTTGTGTTTGATTCTTGATATGAAATAAATATTTTTTTTATCAAAATATACATGAACATTAAGCCCTGAATCACTCCACCAATCATTTGATTTAAAAATAAAATTTGTTGATGGGCTAAAAATAAAATACCTGTTAGCATGAGAAGAAGAATTTGTCTCTAAGACGTTTGCTTATAGTTTTGTGCGAAAAGATTTTGGAGTATTTTGCTTAACTCCTTTTTTATAAAAAAAAACAAACTTTGGCTAATAATTCATTTTGTCTCAAATCCAACAAGGATCCATCTTTCTTTTTTTTTTTTCTAAACAATAAGTTTATCCTTTTCATAGCAATTGTTAGCATTTTGGTTTTTTGTTAAAACTATTTTTCTTAAAACATTTGATTTTTGTTTTGTGCAAATATTCAAAAACATGAGCTTTGGCTTATAAAATAATTTTTTGAAGATTTTAAAGTCTCACAGTGTTTGTCTTCTATCCTATGACAACTAAGCAATTCATGAAAAGAAAAATCTCCAAGTTTTTATTTTAGAATTCTTTGAAAACACTCAAAATTCTAACATGGCATTAACATTGCCTTTTCATTAAAATTATCAACAATAGTATTAGATTGAAAATCTTTACAAGAATCTAAAGATGCATCAAATTTAAAAGAACTAACAGTTTTAGAAACATTTTCTTTTTCTTTTGAAAATTTAAGAATAACAAAATAAAGATCTAAAGCAGTGAGCCATAATTTCTTTTGTTATTGCTAACATTTGAAATTTTGACAAGAAAATTTTTCAAGTTTGTAAAAAACAAATCATCAGATACCCTAGTAAAATAAGATGCAATGGAAGGAGAGCTCCTGTTTATAGAGCAAAGGAAAAGAACCATTGTATCTTGGCTGATCTTATGGAACAAGTTTGCCGATTTTATTGAACTAAAGAAATCTAGAAATATGAACATTAAAGCCAATTTATATACGTTAGAAAACATGGCAACTACATATACACGTTACCGATGCCAAAACATAAGAAACTAATTTTGACTAGATAAAGTATTGCACCCTACGTTTATAAAAGAAAATATGAAAACTTATTAAGGTGAACAACTGAAAAATCATATATAATCAAGACTTGGTTTACTGGTCAAATAAGTGTGTGTGTGTGTGTGTGTACATATATATATATATATAAACAATAATTTTTAGGTCAAATATAACACTAGGAACTATAATAAAGTGCTTGAAAATATGCTAAATGGGCTATTCTTTTCATTTTCTTTTAAACTACGTTACCTTCCCCGATTTTGTTTCTCTTGAAGGGGGAACGTTTATAAATATATAGTATTAACCGTATGTTGATTTACTACCTTTTTTTCTTCTTCTTCTTCTTCTTCCTCCCCCCCCAACATAAGAATCTAAAATATTTATTTTATAATTCACATAATAATGATTTTTAAGAAATAATTTATATAATCTTTAAAGAAATATTTATCATATTATTATATACATATGTTTGGTACAGTATGTTGCAAAGATGTTACACGATCATTTATTTTTCTCGTCAATCAAAATATGGGTTGGCCAGAAAAAAAATAATCAAAATAATTGGGTTTAAACAAAGTTTATGTAAAAACATAATATTTTTTTGGAAGAAAATCCTATAAAACTATAATGAGCATAATATATTGGTCAACTTTTTGCTTTCATAATATATATATATATATATATATATATATATAGATATATGTAGGTATAGTTAGGCCCGAATAGGTTAGTCTAATAGTTTTACCATCATATATATATTTTTTTTATAAATATTTGGATCATTTCAGATATTAAAAATGAAAGTTCAATAATCTAATATGAATTTATTAATATATTAAAATATTAAAATCTATTTGAGGAAAATAAACATGGTAAGAATTTGATAAATCATAAATATATTTTAAATCTTAATAGTTTATACGATTTAAAATTAATTAATAAAGAAAGTTTTAATAATAAAACTATTAAGTCAAACTGATTATATATATATATATATATATATAATAATTCTAAAATATGAATGTACATAACTTGAGGATTTACCAGCCACAACACGTGATAAGTTGTATATACAATCCTCCACGTATGGTGAAACGCAAATTTACAAATTATTAACATGATAGCATTCATACCATAGAAAAACTATATATATATATATATATAATAATTTTTTTTTTAATCCAGGATATTTTTATGCTCATACTAAATATGGTGTAACGTTATATAAATTTATACATAACCTCATATCTGGTGAAATCTTGAAAAAAATATACAAGCATAAAGCTAAAAGCTTCACCTCATGTATATCTGGTGAGATCTTTTAAAAAAAATATATACGCATAAAGCTAAAAGCTGTGCACTTTATAATTTTCCAGTCGCGCATAAACTTAGGCCGAAAGCAATAAGTACCGGGCTCAGTTTCATTGCCTGTAGCTATATTCCGATTGCTTCACCTTGGGGTTTTGTATATATGAAGGATTCTAGTTGAAAGCCAACAAACAATAAGGAGATATAAGTGTATCTTTAACCCTTTGTTGTCATTTAAGAAACTTACTAATGAACTATCTGTCCCTTTATAGCACAAAACTTACTCATCACCTTCTAATTATTTCCTTTCAAAGTTTTTTTTTTTTTTTTTTTTTGGGTATTAATGGAATTTGAAGGGCTCACACCTCCACACGTTTAGAAGTTATAAAATTACTAAAGTGTTCTCCACAAGAATTGAACAATTATTAGCAAGAATAATGAGCACCTCCTTTTAACAACAGAGTTAATCCTGGTCTTTATGGTCCTTTTAAACGTTTATCCTCATGCATATATATACCTATGTATGTATATAACATATTTACATATCTGTCATATTGTTTCTATATAAGACTATTTTCAGAAACTAATATATCTTAAAACAAGGTTGACATGGATATAAGATTGCCACATCAATATACAAAGATAGAATATATATATATATATATAGTTATAAATATACTGAATCAGCGTCTAATAACTGAAGTTTTTGAAACAAATTTCTTAAATGGTGTGTGTAGTATATGCGTAATTGGTATTGGATCCTTAATTTTTTACACAAACTAATTCAAGTATAGTATAACAACTAAGGGTAATATATGAGTGTTTATAAGTAGAGCGTTTTTTTTTTTTTTTTTTAACGCTTTATATACTATTGTTATTTTTGGTCAAAGGTTCAAGTCATGAATTTGATCCACATTTGTGTCCTCAAAATTTATTTATTTTCCGTCAATAACAATAATAAAAATATATGTTCCTTCGCTTCCCATTTTATATTCGGCCATGTTTTTTGTTCTTTGTGTTTTGATGAGATGTTTAGTCACGTTATACACACGTAATTGTGGTGTCACGTTGATTGCAATTAACATCAACGACGTTATCTATATATTAAATTAACTAAATAATTAATTTATCTATTTCAAACAAAAAAAAAATGAAAAACTAATAATTAATTAATAGTGAAGAAGCATGTACAATATATATATATATATATATTCCACCGTTGGCCGACAAAGCTTTAGTGATTTGAATTTTTATATACCCATATGTGGTAGCTAGACAAGCATTGGCATTGGGTTTGGCAAAGCTTATTGTCTTCTTTTATTTCCTTAAAACTTGAAGCACATCAATTACCATCACTCTCATTACCTTAATTGCTATTTTTGGTTGTTTTGGACAACAATTATGGGATTTCTGCAACTCCCTCAAACTTCCCACTTTTAGGAAAATGGCAATTATCATTGGGAAAACCCCCATATATTCCTGATCATCTCCACCTTCAAAAATTCTTTAACCACAAAGCTGACATTTTTAATCTTTGAATTTGGTGCTAATCGGACGGTGAATTTTATGATTTCCCACAGTGCCTTTTTTTTGTGGGAATGCCAACACCAGAAACCCACAGCTTTTGTTTTCTTTTTTTTTATTTTTATTTTAATAATTAAAGTAATAATTAAATATTAAAAAAAAGAAAATGAATTTTGGGGTTTTGGAGGAGGATGAGACATTCCGTACAGAGTGACCACGAAGACCACCAAGCACCGCCCCCCACACACGCACACAAACAACTTAGCCTTGTTTGGCACGCCAAGCCCCTTTTTACCGTTTACAAATTCAGTTACACAATTTGCTTACACACGTCTTACGCGTGTCGGTTTTCTATTGGTTCTTGTTAACCTTTCGATATCGTAGTGGCACACGCGCACGGCGCAATTTAGCCAACGACTACTATCCAAACGCGTGACGTCCCTAACTTTTGACAAAAAAAAAAAATAAATAAATAAAATCTTTCTTAATAATCTCCTGCTTTTCACCTTTATTCCACCCCGCGTCACCATTCAACACGTGGAGATTTCGTGCGAATCTAATATTCAAACTTTTTTTTCCCAGGTGGCGTTGTTACTATTCATCGACCAGTTTAGAGTACGTGGTTGATGATGCACTGGATTACTCTACCGTGCCAAGCAACTGCACGTGCTACTGCACGTGATACTAGCGACCTTTGTGTTATACTTGTAGCCTATTCCACCCGCGGCTTTAAATATTGGTAGATGCTAGCCTCCTTCGGAGCTGTAAACTCTCTTAAGATCTCTACCGTTCGTTCAACAACAACATGAGTCAATTCCAAAGTTTCAGCAAATCGAACGGTTATCAAAACCATATAAATCGAAAGCATGTATAGTCGAGAAACACTTTAAGATGTCCCAACAAAATAAAGTCAATTAAGGATCAAAATTAAGAATTAGAAACGTAGACACTGCCACCTCATGTGGAAAAAATCCACCTCTACAAAAAGAAAAATCCAATAAATAATTATTTTTTATAAATTTTTAAGAATAATTTAATAAAATAGAAAACAATGAAAATAAATTCAGTTGGCCTCTTATAGAAGACCCGTATATAGAGAGAGAGAGAGCGATAGTGAAAGATAAAAAGAAGAAGAAAAACGTTGGGCTTATTATACAAGGCAAGAAGGAAACATAGAGAGGAAGAAGAAGTGGCTGCGTTGTTTGTGTAACATTTTGGATATGAAAAAAGTGGGTTCTTTTGCCTTCTCCATGTGGATTTTGGGTTTTTTCTCTGTTTTTTTTGGAGGAAATGAGAAATAGCCAAGTTTAAGACTGTCAAGAAGCTTTATGGTTTGGAAACAGAGGTAAAGTTTTTATTTTTATTTTTATTGATTTATTTATTTTTGATGTTTTGCTGGTTTAACTTAATGGTTTTTGGTGATGAACCTTTCATTATTTATGTTTGAATCGTAATGGGCATATTGGTTTCTTTGCTGTTAAGAGAGAATGGAATGGTTTTTACCTTTTTTTTTTTTTTTTTTTCTGGGTTTTCTGGTTGTATAATCTTTCTCGTTTTCTCCAGTTTTTTTCTTTGTACTGTTGGTTGGGATTCATTTGTTTTATGGTTAAGGTTGATTTCTTTTTATTTTTGAGTGGTATATTGATTTTATGGTTCTTGACTTGTTGTTTCGGAATGTGTATTGATCATTTCTTGACGGGTTGCTTTTTGATTGCTGAGAATACTCGGGGATAAGTTAGAAGATAGTTCTAGCTACTTATCTGTTTTGATTTTGTTTTGTTTTGTTTTGTTTTGTTTTTCACTTTTTTTTTATTTTTTTATTTTTAAAAAGTGTGAGATGTAAGAGAATTGGATGAACTATTCTTTCGATTTTTTAAATCCTTAATGAATACTTAACCATTTTGTTTGGAACCAAATAAAATTAATATCTTTATGTGAATTTGATCGATCCTTTGAAAATTTTCTGAATTGATGATGATTTTTCATATGTTATTATGAATGTATATTGCAGCATTAATACACTTGCTGAGGAATGTGTTCAGTTCATTGTGGATAATGATTACCACTGAAACTTAACATTGCTTTTGTAGATGACTAGAGTAGCGAAAGAAGGTTGTCCGAGCTCTGCAAATGAAGCAAACGGTATAGTTAGCTCAAAAATGGTGAGAGTTTATCATACTAGTTTCTTTTGCTTAGCTTCATCTCTTTGTCTAGTTTTGATTTAACTAAAGCATTTTAGCTCGCAATTGTACTAGTTTGTTGCAAACCATATAAACCATGTTTTCCTACCAAGTTTGTACAATATACAAAGAAGAAAA
This sequence comes from Ziziphus jujuba, assembly GCF_031755915.1. Lineage (NCBI taxonomy): Eukaryota > Viridiplantae > Streptophyta > Magnoliopsida > Rosales > Rhamnaceae > Ziziphus > Ziziphus jujuba. Next base: position 14,326,189 of record NC_083384.1, read on the forward strand.
CTTGTTTGGGCTTATGATGGCTTCACGCCTTTGGTTTCTGGTTTCTAGTGGCACTCTAAAATCTTTGCAACATTGATTGTCTAGTCAGTCTTGTTGTCTTTGCCCTTGGAGTTCTCAAAATATTTTAGTTATTTTTATCCTAGCCAAATGGTCAACACAACATTTTATTTTTTTCTCTTTAAAAAGAATTAGCCAAATGATTTGATTATTATTAACAGATTTTTGGGTGTTGTGATTCAATTTAAAATTTTTCCTTTACCGTAAGTGATAAACTTTTGTTATGTTTGTTAGCAAATATAGAAATTAAATATCATGTTACATATGTAGAGTCAATATTTGAGTGGAATATTATACTTTGAAGTATCCATTTAAATAAAATTTTGAAAAACTATCATACTTTTTTAGCATGATTTTTGGACATTATAGTTTATTTTATTTACTCATTTAATTAGTTATTATTTTCGTTTTGACACGGATAAATCCAAAGAATTTTTCTAGTGAATAGGTTGTCTTATTTGTCTTGCTAATTAATTAATCTCTGTTTATTATTAATATGTATTTTGCTATTAAGATTATTAAATTTTAGAAAATTAGTTAATGTATATTTGCATGATATCTTCATATATCAAATATTAACTCATTCATTAAATATGTTAATTTGTCACTATCTGTTTGCATATTTTGACTTCCATACCCCTGTGCATAATTTAATTTTGCTGCAACCTTAATGGCATACATATTAGGGATCATCTAGCTCTGGAAGACAATTTGATGGAAACTTCTTGAGTGGTAAATTTAAAAGCACAGAAGAGTCCAAGGCATGCAACATTTGTGCCATCTCAGACTCATCTAGTATGGATAGTAAACAAGTGGCATCACTAGTGGGAATAAAGGTTGATGAGTTGTCAAATGAAGCCTTTAAAAGAATGGTAGATGTTCGGCGCCCTTTCATTGATGCAGATCTGTTATCTCCTTCCTTGAGTAGTACTGGTAGACATTGTTCAAGCAGCGAGACAAGTAACCTTCTAAGTGCATGTTCTAGTCATGATTCATTGTCTGAAAATTCAGAAAGTAAAGCTACATTGAGGGCATCTGGTAATTTTGAAGATCGTGGTGTGCATGCAACAGCAGATATTCATCAAATAAATAGAGAAATTGGTGGTGTTTCAAGATCGCCATTAAAGTTAGAGAGCCTAGGAGATAACATCTCATCAATCAGTGGATCAGATTACAACAATCTGATGGTTGGAAGTCATGATGATGATGCCAACATGAAAAAGATATCATGTGGTTTGGCTTCAGTTAATACATTTGCTGCAACTGGAAAGACTTTTAATACTCAGTCTGCGCACTCTGGTCTCGCTGGTAATCATTTTGATGAAGTGAGCAACAATTGTCCGAGGAGGCCAGTCAACTTTATCAAAGATTCTTCTCTGGAAAAAGAGATTTATACAAACAAATCGAATGAATCGGAAATTTCCTCATTGACAAATGCCTATCCTAACTCTTCTTCACAACAGGTGTGGGATTTAAGTCTCTCTCTTCTTTTCCAATCAAGTAGTGAGCTAACTTCTTATAATTGAATTGAACAAAATTATGATTCATTTTCTCTGTTCTCTGTTCATTTCTAGACATGTCCTGAGTTGTCTGAAGAACAAGTGGAATCATCAGTCATTAAAACATTAACCGTTGGCGTTCGTCAGAGACATGTTGTGCATAACCTTGGTGAGCCTGCATTAACTCTTCCCGAAATGGATCATGTAGACCCAGAGATTGAAGCATTAAAATGTTCAGATCAAAAGAGCTGTCATAAGAAGTCTGATGTGATGGTTTTGGAAAAGGATGCTTGTTTGGTATCTAACCCTGTCAACTGTAACGATGGTTCAGATAATTTGGAGGACGTAAGTACTGTTTCATTCCTAGAAGAAAGAAGTACAAAATATGGCTAATATAATGACTGCTGCGTTCATTTGCCTCATTGGGATGATATAATGAAATTGCAGAACTATTGTATGAACCCTAAGATGATGAGATAAGTTTCCGTAAACTGTTGGGATAGTATAGTAAAATCTATACAAACACACACATGTGCACACAACATGAGGTAGGGTTGATTCCAGGACCTTAGTTTTAAGGTTCCCTGGTGTCTAAATTAAGGTAAACATGTTGAGAGTCTTGTGACTCTACATGCAATCTGACTATAGAGAAGCCTAGAGGGGATAGTCATAGTGAAACTTGATAAAACAAAAACTGCATGGTATAATAATTGTCTTTGGAATAACATTTTCTGTCACCATTTTTATTACAGGTGAACGTCTGTGATATCTGTGGAGATGCAGGGCGGGAGGACTTGCTTGCTATATGTAGCACATGCGTTGATGGGGCAGAACACACGTATTTAACAATCCTTTTTAATATTTTATTTTTTCCTTAACAGTAATCATTTAGTTAGTTTTACATATTAAGAGATTTGCATCCATATTTCATTTTTTCCCGTTTTGGATAAGCTGAAATTAAGATGTATCTTATTCTGTCAACCAGTTACTGTATGCGTGAGAAGCTGGACAAAGTGCCTGAGGGCAACTGGATGTGTGAAGAATGCGTGCTCAAAGAAAAATCTAAAAAAGAAAAGCAAAGTAAGTTTGTAAAGACAGATAGATCCACAGAAGGATCCGTGTTAAATGAATTAAGGAAGGACTCTGGAAATTCTGGTACTATGAGTTTTAAGAATAATTTGAAAGCAAATATTATAGTGCCAGGAGTTGAGGAAAGCAGAAAAAAGGTAGTTGGTTCTACTTCTTGCTTCTCTGTTAAGAGATCTGCTGGCAGTTTAGAAGTCATGTCTGTGACACAAAGAAGGGCTCTTCAAACAAGTGTGAAATCACCTACGGTTTCTAGACTCTGCAGCAAAAGTGTACTGTGTAATGATACTTCATACGAAAACTTAAATAAGGAAAATATAAGGGCAACTCACGATGTAACTTCTGGTGACCAATCTTTTGGACGTAGTGCAGAATCTCCCAGTGCTTCAGCTGATAAATCAACCAAATTTCAACCTCAATCTCAGATGATGCAAGGTATATTCGTTATGCACCTTAAATATGTAATGTTGTTCACTTCTAATTTCTTGCTGATTTTATAAAAATTGTGGTAATTCTGGAATGGTTTGCAGGTTCTCTAATCAAGTCGAAATCATTTGATATTACTCGGACAAAGACAAAAGGCAAAATTTTTGACGTTAGCCATGTCCAAAAGCAAAAAATTTGTAAGGATGCTTCTATTGGAGACCACATGAAGAAAGGAGCTACCAGAACAATGCATAAATCTATGTCATTTAACAATACGAGGGCAGACCGCTCGAGTAACACTGATTCACCAGTTAAAATGCAATTTCATTTTGAGGATTTAAAGAAATCAAAGCATGCAAGCGAAGAGAGCACCACTGAGATGAAGTTTAGATCCAAGTTAGGCAAACTTTGTGATGGTAGCCATGTACAAAAGAAAAAAATTTGTGAGGATGCTGCTACCGGTAACCACATGAAGAAAGGAGCTGCCAGAACAATGTGTAAATCTATGTCATTTAACAGTACGAGGACAGACCACTGGAAGAGTACTGATTCAACCGTTAAAATGCAGTTTCATTTTGACAATTTGAAGAAATCAAAGCATGCAAGTGAAGAGAACACAACTGAAATGAAGTACAGATCCAAGTTAGGTAACCCTTTGATGAGTTCACCGATGGCTAGTTCTGTTGGTGTTGCAGTGAAGAGTGAGAAAAAAGATTCATCTAGTGGAAGAACCAAGTCGGTGCATCTTTCTGGATCCAATTGTCAGGACTTAAAGGATGATAGTAAACAAGTAGACCATGCTCAAAAAAGCTCAAAATGTCTAAGTACTGAAGATAAGAACGCTGTTAATGATGTGGGACAGCATGTTGACCTTTCCACAGAAGCAGCACATGCTATCAGAAAAAGTAATTCCAATACTAGCAGAGAATGTGATTTAAACATTAAAGGAGAGGAAAACTCAAATGCTACTTTTCCTTGTGATGGATTCCATTATTTAAAAAGCTCTGCAACCATCTCTTGTCCAGTTTCTGCTTTTCCACATCTTGATTACATATGGAAGTAATGGCCTCTTCTTTCTGATGGATTATTTCTGACTTTTTTGCTGAATGTTTTTTCACCTCTGTGCCTTCTCTTTTCTAATGCATTAAATTTTTTACATTTCATGCAGAGGTGGATTTGAAATTTGGAGAAATGGAAGTTCTTCAGGTTCTTGCCATGGTATTCAAGCACACATTTCAACCTTTGCTTCACCAAGAGTTCACGGAGTAGTGCGCAGGATTCCTCAGAAAATTGTGGTGGAGGAAGTATCTCAGTCAAGCACATGGCCAACACGGTTCCCAAAAGATTATGCCACAGAAGATAATATTGCTCTCTATTTTTTCGCAGAGGATATTGACAGGTTTGTTTGGGTTTTGCTTTGTATGAATCAGGTTCTCTCTCACCTTGCTGTATACTTATATTATGTACTTTATCAAACAGCTACAGAAGAAACTACAAGATCTTGTTGGAATTCTTAATCAGCAATGACTTGGCTCTCAAAGCAAATTTGGATGGAGTTGAACTGTTCATATTCCCATCGAACTTGCTTCCTGAGAAATTACAGCGTAAGAATTGAAGCCCCAGTTCTTTAATATGCTAAAGATTGCTTTCTTTATACATACTTCGAAAGATATTTGATTCTTCCTGTTTTCCCCCAACGCTAAATTGAAAACTTATTTATTGGCAGGATGGAATTCATTGTTGTTTCTTTGGGGTGTGTTTAAGGGACGGTGGGATGGCTATTCTGAAGACCCGAAGTCATCTGGAGACTTGCCACAAATTGTTTCTGCCCTGGTAATGCAGTTTTATATGTAGTTTAATTTGCTCTATCGTTTTATGCCTATTCCTGAATTATTAATGCATCAAGTTAACTTTGTCATGTTGGCTATAATTTTAAATGCCATTGTCAAGGTGGTTTGGCATGGAAAACTTGTAATAAAAGTATTTGTTTTCTAAAGTTTTAGACGCCAACAGCCACCTATAAGTTAAGAATCCTTTGAATATTTATTTGTGCAAAGAGAAGATTTTCGAAAATATGTTCCATAAATGGAAACTTGCCTTCCATAGGCATGCAAGCATGTTCAGATACCTAGCAGATGATAACCTTGGTCTGAGAATTAAAATCACAAAAAAAAAAAAAAAAAGGGGGAAAAGAAAAGAAAAGAGGTGAAAGTTCAATGATGTTTTCTTAGTACAACCAAGCACTGGAGGATCATAACTGAAGAATGTAGTACCAGGGATAGATAAGTAAAAAAAAAAAAATAATTGATCGATTTTATGTCTAGATAGTTGCATCATATATATAGTAAGCATCTCCATGATTAAACTCAACATTTTCATCACCATGCTAATAAGGATTGTTTGATTCATGTCCTGCAGAAAAGAGAGAGAGAGAAGCAAAAGCAGGAAATGGACAGCAAAACTGATCTTCAACATGGGAAAGAAAATAGTACAAACAGCATGAGTGTAGAGGGAGAGACTGAAAGCAAGAGGGCCAAAAAATGTTTGAGTGGGACATGCGAGAGGAACAGTTGTGAATCCACTATTCATACCAACGATGAATTTCCATTTCAGATAAATGGCCTTGATTCTAAATTTGCTAGTGAATACCTTGGTTGCGGTGCAGCAAACGACGCGTTTATTTCTACAAAGACACAGGCGCAAGCGCATATTATAAATGATGGTGTTCAATCAGAACCAGTCGAAAAACAAGTACTTACTGCAGATCATGGGGATCTTTCAGAGCCTGTTCCAAATCTGGAGCTTTCATTAGGACCTGCAAGAACATCAATGAAACAGGAACTTATGCCTTTATTTCCAATTGTTACGAAGGAAAATCATGAAAGCAAGTCCAGGCTAGTGACAGACAACAATAATGGCTATGGTGACGAGTTCTCAACATCTCTTTCTCTTTCTCTGTCTCTCACATTACCATCATTTGACAAAGAACCAGATGGAAACAATCGTTAGCCGTGAAATGTTCTTTCAGCCTCTTTTTCTGGTGGCTTTGCCAACTTAAAACTTAGAACAAAGCGTTGTAAATAGTGGCCTAACACTTTATGTTTTTCTATACAAAATTTTAATGTATATAAGGATGATCTTACTGATCATAGTCTCACTCCAATAAAAAAATCAAAATTTCCATTTCTCTTTTTATTTTACTGATGTTTTCTTGGGACATAATTCAATTATAAATTATTGATTGCATATAGAGAAGGGTTTATGGAAGCAGCAAATGACAAATCTTTTATTATATTATATAATTTTTTAATGCAAAAAAACAAGTTAGAGAAAGCAAAAACTCAAACTTAGTGAAGTGCGACAAAAATATTGGATTCTACACCATTTGTCTTTGTTTGGTATAATTTTTGAATATGCAAAAGCAAGTTACTTTCTTGAATTTATAGTAATTATTGTGATTGAACCTTAAGTATGTTAGTTTTAAAGAAACCCTGTTCACAGAATCTATTACCAAATAACTAATTTTTATTTTTTATTTTTTAGATTGTTCATAAATTAAGAAGGATACAAAGAAACATATAGTCCATGAATAATTCTTTTTTTCCTACATCATATTATATAACTAGAAGAAAAACAAATGTAACGTTCTTTTATTTTTCCCCAATTGAATTTAAAAATGAAACTATATTAAACAAAAAGAAAGAATTATAATGGTACCATGAGGCTAGTCCATTTTGGATATTTGTAAAACTATTATTAATTTTTCAAATTAAATTAAATAATTATGATAAAAATAAGATATAATTAAATTATTAAAAGTTTATGTTTGCCCCCATCTCTCTCTTTAGTTCATCAACCTTTATGATAATTAATTTTGATGTATTTTTAAAACTTAAATAATTATTTTATTTATTTTGTTAAAAATTTTAAAAAAATTGTAATATGTAATTGCACAAAATTATACCTCTATTTCAAAATTTTAATAATATTACAACAAAAATAATAAAAATAATAATATTGTTCACTTTAATTGGATTATATAATTGAAAAAAATGATAAAAATATAATACATATATATATATATATATATATATATATATATATGTTTTTTGGGAACGTTGAATTAATTGGGTGACCGAAAAAAAAAAAAAAAAAAAAAAAAAAAGTGCTCGGCAGCAAGGCGTGGAAATGAAAAACAAAGACCATTAAACGCTGACTGCAACTTTGTGAGACTGCGAGAAAACACAGAGAGAAAACTGCTTCAACTTCCATTTTCTCGTATTTTCTCTCTTGGATTTTCCTTTTCGTTTTGCCTCCCCCACCCCCCCCCCCCCCCCCCCCCAAAAAAAAAAAAAAAAAAAAAAAGAAAAAACGAAGAAATTGATAGCGGGGAGTGAGAGACTTTTGAGAATTGAGATGCTATAGTGTGGCGCATCCAAATACGAATCCAAGGCTGAAACCAAAATTTCGTAGATCTGATCCCTCACTCACCACCGTCTGATTGTTCCATTTTGGAGCGCCATCCACTGGATCAGAGATGCCGGTGGCTGCTTCCGCCATTTACTTCTTGAACCTTCGAGGCGATGTTCTCATCAATCGCCTCTATCGAGATGACGTCGGGTAATTTCCCTCTCTCTCTCTCTCTCTCTCTCTCTCTCTCTCTCTCTCTCTCTCTCTCTCTCTCTCTGTGTATTAGCTTTCTGGCTTATCTATCTGTTCTGTATCTGGGTTTGTGACATCTTATTGAGTAATGGGTTTTTTGCCAATTTATGTATTAGGGTGTGCATTGCAATTTTGAGTTTTATATTTCGTAAGAGATTTTGAGTTATGGGTTCGGTTGTGTTTGTTTAATGTAGTTGTCTGAAGAATAAAATCTTGGAGTTGTATACTTGGGTTACTCATTTCTTAAATTGTAGCATTATACTTTCTGGCTTCACGGTGCTTCTTTTTCATGGAGATACCATTGTGGCTCAGTATGAATTGAATATTAGATCTGTCTTATTCCCATATACAATCCTTATCGTCTGAGCTTAGGCAGAAGGGTTTAACGACCTTTCTTTGTGTTGTTTTCTAGGTGTTTTTTTTTTTTTTTTTTTTTTTTTTAATTTAAGTTTAGTGCCACAATTGTTTAGGTAGTTGTTGGGATTGGAAGGAAGACATAATATACATGTAAAGTGTTATTAATTGAAGCTTTGGAAAATAAGGAGCTATTAAATTACTATACATGTAAAGTATTATTAATTGAAACTTTGGAAAATAAGGAGCTATTAAATGAGTGATAATGGATTATTAATGGGGCAGTTCTAAATGTTTTGTGGAGTGGAGAGCATTGATTATATTAGAGGAAAAAAATGATCAAAATGCAAGGACTTGTTCTGAAATGGTTCTAGAGAAGGCAATAGCATGGGTCTTGAGCTTTCCTCCCCATAGTATGATAAAAAATGATCATATTCTCTTTCTCATTCGCAACCCAACATTTTAATGCATTAGATATTGGTATTGGAGTTGTTACTCTTAATAAGGTTAGTTATGTTATTTCATTAATCAATTGAGGTTGTTTAAGAATTTGAAGGATTAACATTTTAGATATTGGCAATGATCTCAATTTTTTTGTTATGTGGGTGCCATTTATTTGCTATTCTTTAGTACCCTGAGGCTGAAGCCATGATATAGAAGTTTTATTTATGTATCTGTTTTAGCATCCGCTTCCTTGGTCAGTGTTCTTTATTATGTTGTTGGTTGCACTTTATGTGATTACAATTTATTTATGAAATGGCCTTTCTTTATAATCGTTGTTGATATTTTCAGGGGAAATATGGTGGATGCTTTCCGAACCCATATAATGCAAACAAAAGAACTTGGTACTTGCCCTGTGCGGCAGATAGGCGGATGCTCTTTCTTTTACATGAGAATAAGCAACGTCTACATCGTGATTGTTGTTAGCAGCAATGCAAATGTAGCTTGTGCATTCAAGTTTGTTGTTGAGGTACCCAGAATCACAATTTTAGAAATTACTAGGATTTTTCTTGTCCTATGTTTATTAGAGCACGAAATTTTCAGTATTAGTTATCAATTAGTCTATGGTTTAATTGGTTATTTCCATGTTCATGTCGAAGGTATTGGCTTCATCACTAATCTGTCCTAGTTGGTTTTGTTTAAATGGCCATAGACTGTTTTATCTCCAAAGCAATGCTTATATTAGTAATAGGGACATGCCATATCACAGAAATGAACCTTCCATGTATACTTTAATGTTTGATTCCATATGAAATCTGATTCCTCAGCCTTTGAGCTTATTGAACTCAAAAAATGTTTGTTTAAAACATTCCCTTCATTCAAAAGAAATTGTCTGTTTGGATCTGAGTTTGATTATGGTACTTTTCTGTTTGCAGGCTGTTGCGTTGTTCAAATCTTATTTTGGTGGGGCTTTTGATGAAGATGCAATTCGTAATAATTTTGTTCTGATTTATGAGCTGTTGGATGGTATGTAGTTGAAGGCAATTGGACTTAGCTCTTTCTAAGCATGCATACAAGTTGATTATCTGGAGTGTATATGTACACTTAGACAGTCTGATAAAGATGCAGCTCCTTCAAACTTGAAAATGTCTTACATAATATCGATGAAAGAACTAGAGCTGAAAAAAACTTTTACTAGAAAATTTAAGTGTTTAGATTGAAAGTTGGTTGTGAAAATTGAGAGACTGTTTTCAATGAAGAAGTTTACACTAGGACAATACAGTGCAACCAAAATGGTTCTATCTAGTATTCTCATCCCCTGCTTTTAACCAAAATGTTATAAATATTGGTGGTATGCTCTTCATGTAAATGCTACTTAGGCTGTATAGTGTGGTGCGACATGATACGAGTCTCATAAATTTGTGCATAGGGCTTTCGCTGAGTGTTTTTAACGAGGTGATATATATGTTTGTTGAGTCATATCATGGTATTTCATTTTTTCTTCCTTCTAGGATTTTTAGTTTCCTAGCTACATCTTCTGATCTTTTGGATTGTATGAATGCATGTCTGTGTTTTGGATAGATGACCTAGAATCTTAGACAGTTGCAGCTTAGAATACTAGGCCTTTTTAAAAAAACCAATTGCTGCATTTGAAGAAGGCAATAATGCACTGAAGGATTGGTGAAATGAAATGGTGTACATTTATGATTGCCCTAAAGGCCGACTACCAAGAGTGAGTTACTACTTAATGATTATCTGCATTCCTGATTGGCAGGTTCAGTAGTTGAATTATAGTGTTGCTAAATTAACTATTATTACTAAATGCATAAATCATCTTTATTTGAAAACTATGATGCCTTCCCATGTATGCATTTATGTTTAGCATGAATGAGTGTCTATGATGCATGGATGCTTCCTTGTTTACATATTATTGTGCTTGTTAAGAATTGATTCTGAAACTTAATGAAGTTATTCTGTTGCTTATTGTTACATTGTTTCAGCTAACTGTTGTCCAATAATGTAAAGATCAAATTATAACATTTATTTAGAACCAAAGTAATAAATGTTATTGATTAACATTTAACTTTAATTTGCAGAAATTATGGATTTTGGTTACCCGCAAAATCTTTCTCCAGAAATTTTAAAGCTCTACATCACTCAGGAAGGCGTGCGCTCGCCATTTTCATCCAAGGTTAGAAGGTTTTTATGTATATAAAGACATATGGTTTTGTGAAAGCTAGGATAACTTTTAATTTTTTCTCATGTTCATATCATGTTATTATTATTCTTTGCTCAATTTATTTTCTTTATTTTTGACTGTGGCAAAACACAAATAAAATAGCCTGCAGATAAACCTGTTCCTAATGCAACTCTACAAGTTACGGGTGCTGTTGGTTGGCGGAGAGAGGGCCTTGTTTATAAAAAGAATGAGGTGATTTAGATTTTTCTGACATCTCTTTTTTACTTGGCTATGGACTTCTTGTCAGATTTTAACATCTAACTTTTACAGGTCTTTTTGGATATTGTGGAAAGTGTAAATCTTCTTATGTCTTCAAAAGGTGGGTGACAGTTTTTGAAAGTGTTTTGCATGGCCAATTCCTGTTTTCTCATTTCATTAGCAATTTGGTTATTGCAGGTAGTGTTCTGCGTTGTGATGTAACTGGAAAGATCTTAATGAAGTGCTTCCTTTCTGGAATGCCTGATTTGAAGTTGGGTTTGAATGATAAAATTGGCCTTGAGAAAGAGTCACAACTTAAAGCCCGACCAACCAAAAGGTGGCTACCTTTCTTATATGTTGTAGTCATGCTACTGTCTCTATAATCTTTCATGTCCCACTTATCAGCTTACTATCTTGTTTTCCAATTTCAATCTGCTTTTAATTGATCCTCTGTAAGGTTGAATTTGAGCACTTCTTATAGCATGTGCAACAAAAGCATGATACAATATTTGGCTCTTTAGCTGCTAGTTACATCACCTTTAACTTTGTTATCGTCATCTTTTTCTAAGTTGACTTAGTCAGATTTTCCTTGTCTTGATTGATTTTCAAATGGCAATTTCTTTAATGTCTAATATTTGTTTCTAATATCATACAAGTAATTTAAAGATGGTTAACTCTATTTATGTATTTCTCTATCCAATTTTATTGTGTTTGTTTCCTATGTCTTCTCATTCTCTTATCCACTGACTCCCCTTCTGCTTTAACAATTGCCGTTATCATGTACTTAATTTTCCAACTTTGTCCACTTGTTCTAATAGCTTTTACAACTTATATTCTGATTGTAGAATTATATTGCTTTTACTATTGTTTTGTTCCTTTTTGCTGATAATGTTATATGTTGCAGTGGTAAAACCATTGAGCTTGATGATGTTACCTTCCATCAATGTGTAAACTTGACAAGGTTTAATTCAGAGAAGACTGTTAGTTTTGTGCCACCTGATGGTGAATTTGAATTGATGAAGTAAGTTCTCAAGTGCCTCTTTTGGTTCTATTGTACATTTATTTGCTTGAACTTGAACATTGTAATATTTATTTATTGTACATTCCACAGTATGTGTATGAGGACACTTTTTTGTTAAAGAACTTTCTGACTTTTCTATTATATTTTAGACATATTTCAGGATTTACTATGCTCTACAATATAATTGAATTAGTTTCTTTTGGTGTTTTTGGCCTCCTTTTAGGGTTGATACATATGCCAATTTGTTATTTTAAGAGTTTGCATGGGTGTGCATGCATAGGTGCAAACAGGTGTGATACTCCGTGAGGCTGTAAACATTTGTTTTATTTTGACTGGAGAATCTAAAAAAGGAAATTTTTCGTAAAAAATTAAACCATAAAATACCTTAACTGGAAAAAAAGAAAGAAGCATAAAACCAGAAAATTTTACCTGATTGTATGTACATAAATACATGTTCATTCAAACTTCATGGACTTTGTTCCTCCTGCTGCTGGACATTTGATGTCTAAGTTTCGTTTTCAGTTTCATCAAAAATGTCTTAACTTCATCCATCTTAAACATTGTTATTATTATTTTTTTTTGTCTCTCTAGATTATATTTGATATATATATATATATATATTTTTTTTTTTTTCCCTACTTATTATCACATTTCTTCATAATCTGATCACGGTTGCTCTCTGCATACTGTTTTTTCTTATGCTCATTTCATTGCTATGTTATTTTACATTTACCAACATTGTGTTTTCATAAGAGTGTGTATGTTCAATACATTGTAGGCATACTGTTGAAGCATATTATATGTGCGTTATATACTAGCTATATCATCTAGTGTTGCACATTACATTTATTCCTTTACCTTAAAATGGCAGCAATTTATATGTTAATATATAGATGCTGGTTAATCATGCAGTGCCATTATCTTTGTTTTTCTTCTGTTTCAATAATTTACCTTATGATGGTTATCTTTGGCCTTAGGTACCGTATTACTGAGGGTGTGAATCTTCCATTTCGGGTTTTGCCTACTATTAAGGAACTTGGTAGAACACGCATGGAAGTAAACGTTAAGGTTTGTGATTTTAATTGTTGAATGTTCGCATTTATAAAACTTCCATTGTTCTGTACTAACTTATAAGTGCTAATCTTTAGGTGAAGAGTGTTTTTGGTGCAAAGATGTTTGCTCTTGGGGTTGTCATCAAAATCCCTGTACCAAAACAAACGGCAAAAACAAGTTTTCAGGTTACATCTGGTCGTGCAAAATACAATGCCTCCATTGATTGCTTAGTTTGGAAGTGAGTGTTTTACTATTTTACTTTCTAATTATGCCCTATGGATTAAACTTTGTCTCTTTCAGCTTTGCAATTTTTTTTTCCTTCACCTGTGGACACTGACTTTGGTAATTAAGGTTTCAAATTTTCCCAAGTAATAGAAAATGCTGCCTCATTCGCTGCCCATTTAAACTTTTTGTGAACTATCCTGCCTTTAATTAAAAGGTGTCCTAATAAAATAAAAAGGAAGACAAAGCCACCACAGGAAACAGAAACAGTTATATGAGGGAAGGACATATGTTTTCTCCTTTTTCTGTTAATTTCGTTGCTTGATTTACATAGTTTTTACCATTATCACTGTATAAAACCTAATTTGGAGTGAACACCAAGAAGTTACAAGTTGTAATATGGAAGAATTTGCTATCAAATATCTTGTAACTTCGTTATCCACCAGCCATGTTGTAACACATTTATGATTTTACTAGTGACTTTCATTTCGTTGCTTTTATTCCTATAGCTGTTTCCTGATTAATGTTACTGCAACTTTTTAGGATTAGAAAATTTCCTGGACAAACTGAGCCAACCATGAGTGCAGAAGTTGAGCTGATTTCCACAATGCAAGAAAAGAAGTCATGGACAAGGCCACCAATTCAGATGGAGTTTCAGGTGCCTGATTATTATTGTTACTAATTCCCTTTTTTTTATGCTGGATAAGAGTGAAATTTATGTATTGTTTTTTGATGAAATCTATGTGTTTTAATGTCAGCAAAAGGTCATTTCTGCATGGATTTTTATTGTTGCATAGCATAGAAGACCCTTGAAATATTAAACAACTAGAATAGAAATTATAGAATGATGCAGGGCTAATGCATGCAACCAAGGAACTTTATCATTTCCCAGCTTTACAGTTTGATAAGTTAGCACTGTGTAAATTATTTCTATAGACTTTCTATCTTATTCATGTTCATACATGGCACAGAGGGAAGTCATTGGAGCCCTTTTTGTCCACCCCTGAATGAAAGTTTTGGCAGAAATGCTGAAAACTTACAGTTTATGACATCTGTAATTATTTTCCATAATTTGTATGATCCGAATTTATGCAACTGTAAGAAGCTTGTCAACATTGCATGATTCAAATCCTGAAAGACACACAATATATTGGTAGGATTGAGATTAAAAAACCTCTGTTGGGCTTTTTCTCAACTTAGATTTCGTCTGTCTGTAATATTCATAAATGGTGAGAATGAAGTAGTTACGAATAAAATAAATCATCTGAGTATGAACCTCCATGAGTAAAATAATTGTCATCAATTTCTACAAAGTTTGTTTCATTTCACGCCATATTATTCTGCTTTCAACCTTCCTTCTGAATTAAAGGATGATAATAATCAAATGCTGCTGATCCAGGTTCCAATGTTTACAGCATCTGGTTTACGAGTCCGTTTTCTTAAGGTAATTTCTCTTATCAGTGTATCATAACTTTTGCTCAAATCTGGCCTTTACCTAACTGCGGGTCTGCAGGTATGGGAGAAAAGTGGCTACAACACAGTCGAGTGGGTTCGCTATATCACAAAGGCTGGTTCATATGAAATCAGGTGCTAGAAACTTTTGAAATACTGCAGTGGGACTTGAGGAATGAGATTGGAGATTGAAGATTACATATTTGATATTCAAACAGACTTGGAAAATTTGTTGCGAGACTTTTGGTCTAAACAAAGATAAAAATTACTAGGAAATTTTTTATTGGTTGGTAGTGTTGCCTGCCTCGATATGATTGGTTGTGGTGTATACCTTCGTTTGATAATATTCTGTTGTAAATGCTAGCCCATTTTTCTTTTCAAACTTATGAAAAGTGTTCATTTCTTTTACCATTTTGAGATTCAATATTATGTGTTCTTGTAATGATGAAATTGTTATTGAAAAAGGCTCCAGATAGTTTGGTTTGAGTCAATGTTATTGAGTTCATTGGTTTGGGATTCCTATATCCTAAGCCATAGAAAAGGCACCCCAACAAGCAACAAGCCAACAACCATCTCAAAACTTGCCAAATATAAAGGAAATTTCTACCGTGAGACCGGTGCTACAATAAGATTACGAACAATGGTTCATAATAAGTTCATAAAATATGTAATATAGTTTATAGATGTATAAATGTGTAACTATTTAGTTTTAAACATAAAATGGGTAAAATTCCAAAGTGATTGGTTTCACTATAGACGTTCATAATATCCTATTTTTATTGTGTTCTTTTCCTTATTGTGCTCTTTTCCCATGAATCAATATTCTAAGTTGAAAAACAACTAATTAATGAATTATTTCTTCTCGGAAATCCATTCAATTTTCAAATCCTTCTCAACAAAAATTGCCTTTTCTCCACACTCCAATTTTCAAGCAGTTTAATCACATAATTATTTAGTATGGGAATTTTTATGGCCAAATGCCAACTATTGATTCAAGAACACCTAAAAAAAACAAAAAAAAAAAAAAAAAAAAACACGCATCTTGATATTATGAGCAAAATAAAGTAACAAAAAGAAAGAAAGAAATCGAATAATTTGGTTGCAATTATTGTTTGTTTTATTTCGATATGATAACTACCTTATATGTGACAAAGATGATAGCTTTATGGTTGAGTATTTTTATTTATGTTATGAAAATATAGATTTGAATCATAGAAATATATAGATTTTGGATAATTTATAATATTAAAAAAAAAAAAAAAAAACTACCTTGTATGTGATCACAATTACCAAAAAAAAAAAAAAAAAGTGACTAGATTTCTTTAATAGGAACATGAAGTTTTATGAAGTAATGTAAGCTTAGTGTCACGGTTAGGGCATTTCATCAAACACTTGGTGAGCATTCTCTCCATTTTGGGTCTATTTTGGGCCTTACAATGGGCCAAGCACCTAGAGTAGTGTAGAATTCTCTAGAACCTTATGGAGAACTCTAGGTCAAGCCATGTACATATCCATTTCTAGATGCTTCTTTAGATATTTTTGTAAAGGAGGTGGGAAGGATCTAGACACTCATTCTCCACCGTAGGATTAAAGCAATTATAGCCGTAGGATTAGACTTTGTATGCCTATAAATAGGTGGAGGCCTCATTTGGCCAAACCATCCAAGAACATCCAAGGATTCAAGAATCCAAGCTACACTTGTAAAGCTCTCTTTTAAGCAATATACTTTCATTCTCCCAAACTCTCTTTGTGCTCTAGCTTTCTTTGCTTAGCTTTCTCTTTTAAGTGGGCAAAAGGCTTACTTAGTTGCAACAAAGGGTCGGAATAGCAACTAAGGCCGCACGGCTTGAAGGGATAAGAAACAAGTCCGTGACAAGTGGTATCAGAGCCTTTGGTTAGAGCTAGCATTTAGAGCACAATGTCTTCATCAGAGGTTGTGGTTGAAGAAGCAAGGGGAAGGGAGGTCATCCCCGAAGCTGCAAGGAAGGGACGTGGGCGTTCAAAGTCGAAGGACGTTCTCACCGCCATGGAGACCAAGGTGGTCAAGATGGAGTTGGCTGTTGCCGACATGTTGGAGCGGCTTGATCGTGTGGAGCAAGGCATGGAGGAGCTCGATGGTCGTGTGGGTGACCAAGTGGGGGAGCTTAGAGGTACCATGCAAGACACCAACGAGGCCAACACCGAGGCGTGGCGTCAAGAAAGCCAAGCTTTCCAAGCAAAGGTAATGGAAACCTTGTCCCTTATGCAAGCTCAATTAGATGAGTTTAAGAAGAGTTTAGAGGAGACACGTGAGGATTGGGCGTTATGCAAAAGAGCTGCAACTAGTGGCACAGTTACTACCCAACAATAGTCTCTACTCCAAGGGTAGATGCTCCCAAGCCCAAGGAGTTTAGTGGGAGAAGGGATGCAAAGGAGTTGGACAACTACATGTGGCATATGGAACGGTACTTCGAGGCCTTGGATTTCCAAGACGAGAAGCAAAAAGTAAACACCGCTACCTTCTATCTTACTAATCTTGCTGCGGTATGGTGGCGTAGAAAGCATGAAGAAATGAAGAAAGGCATATGCGCTATCAATTCTTGGGAAGATTTAAAGAGTGAATTGAAGAAGCAATTCTATCCCGAGAATGTGGCGAATGATGCTAGGAAACGCATGAAGGAGTTGAAGCACCAACGATCCATCCGTGAATATGTGGAGCAATTCTCTGGGTTAATGCTCCAAATTCCCAACATGAGTGAGGAGGACCTCCTTTTCAACTTCATGGATGGGTTGCAACCGTGGGCATGCCAAGAGCTTCAACGAAGGGGAGTACAAGATATTTCCACTGCCCTCACTACGGCCGAAACGCTTGTCGAATATAGGCGAGGTGAGTCTTCCAACTCTAAGCCTAAGAATAATTATATTAAAGGTGGGGGAGCCAAGTTCCATAAAACTCCCCAAAGTAAGGAGTTTCCAAGAAGGCCACCACTACCTAACAAAGATTGGAAGAAAGGAGGCAAGCCCGAATTCAAGCCGAAGGAAAATTGCTTCTTATGTGATGGTCCCCATTGGGCTAGAGATTGTCCGAAGAGGAAGTCCTTAAGTGCCATGCTCGAAGAGAGGGAAACTCAAGAGCACACACAAATGGGTTGTCTACAACTCCTCAACTCACTGAAGGCTAGTCCAATCCCAACCAACAATACGAAGAACAACTCCCTAATGTACGTGGCGGCGCGTATCAACGGGAAAGATGCCCAAGTCATGGTAGACACCGGCGCATCTCACAACTTCATAAGGAAGGAGGAGGCATGAGGCTTGACCTCAAACTCGACAAAGGTCAAGGGTGGTTGAAAACTGTGAATGCGGAGGCTAAACCGCTAGATGGCATGGCCCGTAACGTGGAGTTGCACCTTGGCACTTGGCAAGGTAACGTAAACTTCTCCATTGCTCCTATAGATGATTTTGATATTGTACTTGGCATGGAATTCCTTAGGCAATTCAATGTGGTCCCACTCCCTCGCTACAACACGGTGTGCATAATGGAGGGAGGCCCTTGCATGATTCCAACAATGCACAAGACAAGTACTTCCAACCGCCTCTCCGCCATGCAACTCAAGAAAGGGGTAAAGAAAGGGGAGCCTACATTCCTTACTACTCTACGCAAGGAAGAAGAAGTTACTTCCAAGGAGCCACCGAAGGAGGTTAGCCAAGTCCTTGAGGAGTTCAAGGATGTCATGCCACCACAACTACCTAAGAAACTTCCACCAAGGAGGGAGGTGGATCATTGCATCGAGTTGGAGCCCGGTGCAAAACCACCTGCAAAAGCACCATATCGCATGTCTCCACCGGAGCTAGAGGAGCTAAGGAGACAACTTAAAGAGCTTTTGGATGCCGGTTATATTCAACCATCAAAAGCACCATATGGAGCACCTGTCTTGTTCCAGAAAAAGCATGATGGTTCATTAAGGCTATGCATCGACTATAGGGCACTTAACAAGGTTACCATCAAGAACAAGTACCCTATACCGTTGATAGCCAATTTGTTTGATCAACTTGGAGGAGCAAAGTACTTTACTAAACTTGACTTGAGGTCGGGGTACTACCAAGTTAGAATTGCGGAGGGTGATGAGCCAAAGACTACGTGTGTTACTCGATATGGAGCATACGAATTCCTCGTCATGCCCTTTGGTCTCACCAACGCACCCGCCACATTCTGCACTCTCATGAACAAGATTTTCCATCCTTACTTGGACAAATTCGTGGTGGTCTATTTGGATGACATCGTCATCTATAGCAAGACGCTAGAGGAGCACATCCACCACCTACGAATTGTGTTCAAGGTTCTAAAGGATAATGAGCTTTACGTGAAGAAAGAGAAGTGCTCGTTTGCAACCAACGAGGTGTACTTCCTCGGCCATAAGATCAAGGATGGCAAGCTGCACATGGATGAAGCCAAAGTGAAAGCCATTCAAGAGTGGGATCCTCCAACCAAGGTGAGTGAGCTGCGATCTTTTCTTGGTCTTGTTAACTATTATAGGAGGTTTATCAAAGGGTATTCTGCCCTAGCCGCACCACTCACTGATCTACTAAAGAAGAACAAGACATGGAGTTGGTCCACCCAATGCCAACAATCCTTTGAGAATTTGAAGGAGGCGATTATGAAGGAACCCGTGTTGGCATTGCCCGATTGCTCCAAACCATACGAGGTGCACACTGATGCTTCCGACTTTGCCATAGGGGGCGTGTTGATGCAAGAAAGGCATCCGATCGCATATGAAAGCCGCAAGCTCAATGACACGGAGAGGAGGTATACGGTCCAAGAGAAGGAGATGACCGCCATCATCCATTGCTTGCGCACTTGGAGGCATTACTTGTTGGGGTCTAAATTCGTGATAAAGACTGACAATGTGGCCACAAGCTATTTCCAAACTCAAAAGAAGTTAAGCCCCAAGCAAGCTCGTTGGCAAGACTTTCTTGCCGAGTTCGACTACAAGCTCGAATACAAGCCCGGTACGGCCAATGTAGTTGCCGATGCATTAAGTAGGAAAGCCGAACTAGCATCGATAACCAAGTTCCAAGGGGAACTGCTCAACCTAATAAAGGAGGGCATGGGCCGTGATGTTGTGGCCAAACAACTCTTACAACTTGCCATGGAGGGCAAGACTAAGAGATTTTGGGTTGAAGATGGGCTTCTCTACACAAAGGGGCTTCGCATCTATGTACCAAGGTGGGGCAACATAAGGAAGAATTTGATCAAGGAATGCCATGACACCAAATGGGCCGGCCACCCGGGGCAAAAGCGTACGAGAGCTTTGTTGGAGACAAACTATTATTGGCCACAAATGCGGGACGACATCGAGATGTATGTGAAGACCTGCCTTGTTTGTCAACAAGACAAGGTGGAGCAACGACAACCCGCAGGTTTATTGGCGCCACTACCAACTCCTGAGAGACCATGGGAGAGCATCTCCATGGACTTCATCATTGGCTTACCCAAGTCCGAGGGATGTAGCACTATAATCGTAGTGGTTGATCGATTCTCCAAGTATGCTACATTCATTGCCGCGACAAAGGAGTGTCCAGCTGAGGAGACGGCACAGCTATTTTTCAAGCACGTGGTGAAGTATTGGGGACTTCCAAGATCAATTATAAGTGATCGAGACTCGAGGTTCACCGGAAGGTTTTGGACGGAGTTATTCAAGCTCATGGGCTCGGAGTTGCATTTCTCTACAAGCTTTCATCCACAAACCGATGGGCAAACCGAGCGAGCTAATGCATTATTGGAGCTATATCTACGGCACTTTGTGAGTGCCAATCAACATGATTGGGCAAAGTTACTAGATGTTGCCCAATTCTCATATAACTTGCAAAGGAGCGAGTCTACCAATCGAAGTCCGTTCGAGTTAGCCACGGGGCAACAACCACTCACTCCACAAACACTCGTTACCAAGTATGGAGGAAGGAGTCCTGCTGCATTTAAGGTTGCCAAAAGTTGGCATGAACAAGTGGACTTAGCAAGATCGTACCTTCATAAAGCCACCAAGAAAATGAAGAAGTGGACGGATGCCAAAAGAAGGCACGTGGAGTATCAAGTGGGAGACTTGGTGTTCATCAAAAATCCTTTCATCCCAACACAAGTCTACCCGAGGGCTACACAAAGGCCTTGTTCGCCGATACGAGGGACCATTTCCAATCGTCAAGAAGGTGGGCAAGGTATCTTATAAGGTGGAGTTACCTCCTACACTCAAACTTCACCCGGTCTTCCATGTAAGTTGCTTAAAGCCATACTACAAGGTAAGTTGCTTAAAGCCATACTACAAGGATGAAGAAGACCATACAAGAGGGGAGTCCAAGCGAGCACCAATAGGGGTATACAACACTTATGACAAGGATGTGGAGAGCATCTTAGCTGATCGAGTAGTTTGTGGAAGGGATAACCATCCGAGTCATGAGTACTTGGTAAAATGGAAAGGACTACCCGAGAGTGAAGCAAGTTGGGAACCTGCTACCGCGCTTTGGCAATTTGAAGATCACATCAAGAGGTTCCATGAAACAAGCTCGACGAGGACGTCGACGGCATAGGTGGGGGAGAATGTCACGGTTGGGGCATTTCATCAAACACTTGGTGAGCATTCTCTCCATTTTGGGTCTATTTTGGGCCTTACAATGGGCCAAGCACCTAGAGTAGTGTAGAATTCTCTAGAACCTTATGGAGAATTCTAGGTCAAGCCATGTACATATCCATTTCTAGATGCTTCTTTAGATATTTTTGTAAAGGAGGTGGGAAGGATCTAGACACCCATTCTCCACCGTAGGATTAAAGCAATTATAGCCGTAGGATTAGACTTTGTATGCCTATAAATAGGTGGATGCCTCATTTGGCCAAACCATCCAAGAACATCCAAGGATTCAAGAATCCAAGCTACACTTGTAAAGTTCTCTTTTAAGCAATATACTTTCATTCTCCCATTCTCCGAAACTCTCTTTGTGCTCTAGCTTTCTTTGCTTAGCTTTCTCTTTTAAGTGGGCAAAAAGATTACTTAGTTGCAATAAAGGGTCGGAATAGCAACTAAAGCCGCACGGCTTGAAGGTATAAGAAACAAGTCCGTGACATTAGAAAATCTAAGTGCTGCCTATCTTCACGTCTACAAATTTCCAAACGAAGGAAATGATTCACTAAAGAAATAGGGGGAAAAAAAATAACTTTATTCATTTCATGTCTTAAAATCAATTATCATTTCAATTTAAAAATACATCTAAAATTGAAATTTATAATATTTATTAGATTTCATTCATTTATTGGAAGAGATTTTTGCAGATTTTCAAAAATAAAAAATTGTTAAAAAAAAAAGCACATGCTTATAGTGTACGAGCATTATCATATTAATTTGTATTATTATATTAAATTACTCTCAGATACACGCAGAAAACTGCATAAAAAAATCTAAAAAAACAAAAAAAGCAAGGAAGAAGAAGAAGAAGAAAGTACATCGAAAAGGAGCATATAATCAAAGCCAAAGGGTTTGGCAATTTTCAAATTTTCAACCAACTATAAAACTTTACCCACCAAAATAAACTACTAAAAGAAATAAAATAAAATTAGAAAAACACCAAGTGGAAAACGGTTTTATCGCCGACTTCAATAAGGTGTCGTCGGCGATCTCTTGGTTTTTGTTGTTGTTGTTGTGGTGGTGGTGGGGGGATTGGGAATGGGGTTGTTCAGGAGGATAGCAGGGTTTCTAGGGTTTGTTCGGGACGATGCTCACGATGTCAGAGATGGAGAGGACGATGATAACATCGATGATCTCACTGCTTCCCACAGTCGGAATCCGGTCCACATGCAATCTACTGGGTTGCCCCGTAGAGGGTTCAGCGTTCCGGTTCATGTCGCCGTTGACCGACCTCAGTCCGGTCCCGTTCTTGTTCCTTGTGATTCTGGCCATGGCGGTGTCCAGGTTTGTTGCTATTTCTATCTTCTTTTTATTTCTTTCATTTTCCTTTTTTTTTAATTGTTTTTTCTGTTTTGTTTTAATGGCCAATTAAATTTGGAAGAAAACCCAAGTGTTGGTTTTTTTCAGTATAAAGCTTGCGAGTCTGTGATTTGGGTTTTGTTGTTATGGCATTTAACAAGTGCTCTCCACGTTTTTTTTTTATTTTTTATTTTTTTTATTTTTTTCCCTACTTGTGCAGCTCTTCAATTTAGTGGTGCTTTTAGCTCATGTTGGTTATATGATTTAGATTTTCAATAAATTGTGGGAAATAAAGTCACTTTTTCTTGGAGTCTAATGGGATAGTTGAATACAAGAACCAAGTAATTTTACCACTTTTTTTTATTTTTTATTTTCAGTCATGAATGAGTGTTTTAGTCTTTTCTGTTGAGCTTATTTAGTTCTTCCTAATTTGCTAAACTTTTTTTTTTTTTTTTTTTTTCCAAAAAAAATGGTTTTGTAAATGTAATCTTTTCTTACTGGAAAACACCTCCTAGTTAAGTCAAATGAATGGGGAATAAAGAGATCAAACTAGTTGTGTTTGGATTTTAAATTGAGGAACTCAATTTTAGCGGATTTCTTAAACTTGTAAGATGTAAAAAGAAGAAAATAAAAAAGAAAATTGAACTTAGATTTTCTCGTAATAGTTTTCCCTTTTTTTTTGTCTGGTGTATCTTGTTATTCGTGATTGGCTCTCCCTTGCAAAAGAGAACAAAAATGTAGTCTTTTTTTTCTTAATGATTCCATATAGGTTTAATTTTTTGCATTCTTTAACCTTCTTGGGTCTTATGTAAGTCTTGTTTAGCTAAGTTATTCTTCCAAGGTTCTCAAAAGTTCTATCACATTATTCTTCTCTTTTAGATGATTAAGCAATTCTAGTTCCCTGAAGAAAAATGGGGATGTAGGGAGGCATTAGAATTCTTTGGTTTCATTTATATCCGAAGCAGGGATCCTACCCCTTACAAATGTTGGGTTGTGTCTTGATCCTTTCATGAGCATCATGAGCATGGTTCCTATAGTCTCCTAACTATTAAGTGTCAAGATCACTCTCTCTCTCTCTCTCTCTCTCTCTCTCTCTCTCTCAATAATAAATCTAAATCTCTGGTCTGTGATCAATCAAACCTGTACCTGTTAAGTTGAGTTTCATTATCCTGCAAAGTAAACTGGAAAATTTTTGAATTGATTGTTCGGAAGAGATGTTGCATTTAATGACTGTAAGCCTAGTTGTCAAAATCTGTATTGTAACGTGTAAAATGTGTATCATGTATTGTGACATATCGTGTAATGTATGATATGCATTTTAACCATAATATGTTTAAAATTATATATTTATCTGTGCATATTGGCCATGTATGGTTATAGCTGTTTATGGTGTTCCCAAAAAATCCCTTTCCCAGTCCTTTTATGATATACATCTTACACATAGGTAAAAGCGTCAATATGGTAAACTATGAACATCATTATTCAGTCATATAAAAAGTTCCATAAACTTTCTAAATGATTAAAATTTCATTTTTTAATCCTTAGTTTCATCTTCGATGGCATTATAATCTGCATTCTTTGATGTCAATAAATCTACACTTGTTATTCTTTATAAAAATAACACATATTTCCCCTAAACTTAGACAATTTTACATAATATCTCATTAGTATTGTACATATCAGCGAATCAGATTTTTTGTTATGAAACATATGGTGTATTCAACACAGCGGATATACTTAAGATGCATATCATTTTCTATCTGTAATGATATGTATCATATTGTGTATACAATACTAACAACTATGACCGTAAGCACTTCATTGATATAAAGTGGATTCAATAAATTGCTAAACTGGAAACACATAGGTTATAAACAAACTGCATAAGAACGTGAATAAAAGGCATTCTAAAAAATAAACATGGGTCAATTTCCTTTAGGAAATCAGTTGTTAACTATATTAGCTAATTGAAAATGACGACTGATATTGCACTTTGGAGAATCAATGCTGCAGATGACAATTCATTACTTGAGAAATTGATTCCTTTTCCCAAGTTTTTTATTTTATTTTTGGTGTTTATTGCTGTTCCATAATTTGGTGAATATGGATGGATGAAATATTGGGAATATTAGCTATATAGCCTGCTGCCTACCATTGATAGGTATGACCATATGAGGAATTGAGGATTCAGTAACTTGAAGATGCTTGTCATTCCTTTCTGAATGGATTTGTTGCTTGACTAATGCAGAGGACTGCTTAACCAATTCAGGCAGGGGATTGTTATTTCATGAGATATACTTGAACTGTTATTTGTTGGAAAGAAAGAGTAAAACTAAAAAGTGAAAAACATGTTAAATTTGCAATGCAAATAACTCTGCAAACCTGTGACTTGAGAAATTCTGCAATTTTCTTTTGGCATTTTTACTTGAAGGAATAAAAATTTGTATAAAGAATTATGGAACAATTGAGTAAATGTTCTTTGAGCCACAAGACAAGTTGGCTGAGAGTATGAAATTTACATTTGTTGTGTAAGAAGCAAGATTAAATTGATTGTTTACTTTTGGGTGAAGCTTCCACTTATGTGTTGCCGGTTTTTTAATGCTAAATTTGCAGTTTTCCCTTTCCTTGTGAAGTAGTGACTTGTGATGAATTGTCTATTTTAAGATAATTATGATTTGTAATCAGCAA
Organism: Ziziphus jujuba; assembly: GCF_031755915.1. Taxonomy (NCBI): domain Eukaryota; kingdom Viridiplantae; phylum Streptophyta; class Magnoliopsida; order Rosales; family Rhamnaceae; genus Ziziphus; species Ziziphus jujuba. The sequence continues at coordinate 14,351,536 of NC_083384.1, forward strand.
GACTTAGCTTTTATGGCTCTGGTGCTATATTGTTTCACACCCTTAGTAACTCAACAGGACAGATAACATTGCAAAATTTGTGTCAATTTTCCTGTGCTTTATTGGCTTCACATTATTATTATTGTTGTTGTTGTTCACTGTTTTCAATTCTTTAACATATAAGATAATCCAACTACAAGAACTGAGATCTTTTGCTGCTCCTTAATGTTGCTACTGCTGCTTCTTCCACTACAATATTAAATAGTAAGTGCTAGATCTACATATCAAATGATCGGAAAAATGTGTTTTGAAGATTTTTAGGTATCCGTCTTCAATTCTTTAACATAAGACAGTCCAACCACGAGAACTGAGATCTTTTGCTGCTTCCTTTGCTGTTGCTGCTGCTGCTTCTGACACGTGAATTTGAACTTGATTTAAGTGTTGGTCTCACATGTTCTTTGATCAGTTTCTTCCCTTACCAGGCCAAAACTAGAATGCGTTGTCATCTAACATCTTCACAGCCAGTTACTTTTCTTCTTCTTCTTTTTTTTTTTTTTTTTTTTTTTTTTTTTTTTTTTTTCTCTTTCCTTATCTTTCTTTGAATTTATTCCGTTTGGCTTATGTTTTGTTGAGTTAGAAGAATACCCTTTTACTAATTTTAGGTTGAGATAGCCTTTATTATCATGCCTGATTACTGAGATGGTGGATATATTGAAGGTGTAGTTGGGAGGAGAAATAAGGGGAATGAAAGATTGAAGTGAAGCGAAGGAAGGAAAGAGTGTTAGTTGACTATCTGTATCTGTTCTTCTTATTTTCTTCTCCTCTACCAAACATTAGTATGAGAGCTATTGAATCCTTGAGAGGCTGATGCTCTGAATTTAGTATACTTCGCTTTCCTATAGGAGCCATACCCTGTCTTTGAAGAACTGAGTAGAGGTGATTGTAGGGTCTGAATGTGGGATCACTTTCGGCTATGTTGCTATTTGTGGTGCATGTCCTGGAAAATTATTAAAGAATATAAGCAGAAAACTGAAAGAAAGGAGAATGTCGGTGCTGTTGAAGAACCAAAGTCTCCTTTTTATACAACAGATCCAATAATTTGGATCGGATAGCTGACCAGGGTGAAATTTTGAAAATTTTGTAATCTAGTGCAATGAAAGATCCATCTAATTGCTTTGGTAGTTGGAGTTCATTTTCAATTGATCAGTCTGCTCATGTTGAGTTTATGTCTTGTGTTCTTCAACTAAATGTATTGGCATTTTCCGATCTGCCTGTTATACGTAACCTTTGTGCCCATGGGTCTGCATCTCGGGTGGTGATTGTCGAGTAGGGTGTTGCATGGTTATTGTACTGTTGATGTTCTTTCTTCACTTCATACTGCAAAGCTTTTTGGATTTCAGTTTCTTACAAGGTTAAACCAATAATAATGTAGATAGGTACTCATTGACAAATATTTTACTGAAATTTTCCTTGCCAATGGATTACGTCTACTTTGTACTTGTTCTTGTTCTTTTGCGTGTACGCATCCTCAATCCTTAAATAAGAAAATATACTTGTTTTGATCAACTCAGAATTTTAAGTGGGTTTGAAGGATTAAAGACTTGCGCACTCAAATATAATGCAACGCAATAAGAGTAATACATACGTAAAATACACGCATACATACTTTGATGGATTTGTTTATATGTATTGAATACAAGATAAATGAAAGGTTCCTTTCTGTTGGTCCGCTGGGTTCTAACAATTTGCAATCATGATGTTTTCTTATGTTCTTATCGATGTTTATTTGGAGAAGCAATTTCTTTTGTCATATGTATAGATCTTTGTTATGTTTCCATGAGTAGAGCTGAAGAAATAGTTCTGTTCCTTTTCTGCGTACAGGGTCTGAAATGGTATGCAAAGAGACTCAGGGTAGATGAGGATGGAGATGTTGCAGATGAGTTCCTCGATGAGGTCTTGCCTAAAACACCTAACGGTACAGAAAATCAAAGGAAATTGCCAAGGTTTGAAGTGAAATACAGTGCCAGGCCAGCCAAAGTTAAGGGTCAGATGCTGTCATTGGATGGCAAAATCCAACAGTGTGTGGAACACCATGGTAGATTGCAATGGGTATGAAGACATTTTAGAAGAAAACTATCTGATTATGAGTGGATGAGTAGTTAGGGTTTCAATGATTTAGTCCTATGGCGCTAGCAAGTTTAATGAATTTGTCTACACTGGTGTGTTCTGTTTTCTCTTGTGGTGGTAAGAATTGTGGTGGTCTGTAGCCCCATTCTGTATCACTAGCGTTGCTCACAAAGGGTTTTCGACAGTGGTGTTTCATTGAGGATTTTGGTTGGTACTGATTCATTTGCCCCATTCTGTATCAATAGCGTTGCTCACAAAAGGTTTTCCACAAGTGGTGTTCCCTTGTGGATTTTGGTTGGTACTGATTCATTTGCAAATGAATTATGTGGAAACTGGTGCTCTCTTTGCTTGTTATAGTTAAATGTAAACATTTAATTTAGTGGACTCATGATATAAATAAGAATATATTCTAATTCCATTATTTACTTATTTATTTTTCTTGTTTTAGCTCGCTGAGAAGTATTTTTGAGTAACATGAAAATGGTTCCTTTTGAGTCCCCAATTCTCTGGCTGGTAGAAGTTGAAAATTCACTTGGATTGCCTCCTTCAAGCAGAACTTCTGCTGACGATGTTTCTCTCATATACATTACATTTTAGAGTTTAAAAAGCACAGAGCAACATCGACCAAAAAATTCGATGTGTTAATTAGGCAAGAAGAACAAAACTACATATATATTTATATAATCATTTTAATATCAGGATGTGATGGATAGGTCCTACCAGAATATCGTGGACAAGCATATATCAGAATACCAATCAAATTGGTATATCCTATTTTTATAGAGACTGCCAGAAATGTGTTTTGCTTGTAAATGCCTTGTTATATATATATCAAAACTGTATTATAGCACTTAAAAATAGAAGTAAAACTGTGAGAAAATGATTAGCAGCTGTCTACATTTGGTAGGTTCCCGGAGGGTGCTTCCCTAAAGGAGTTGTTGGAACACTGGATCCAACCTTTGGTTTTGATGTTCCCAGAGGATGGTGACCATGGCGATGGGGGACCTGGTCATAAAGGTGGGATTGCTTGGCTCCTAATTTCTCAGCTGCATGCTTTGCTTTGGCCTCATGCAACTCCATTTTTGCCTCAGCTTCTTTTGCTTTTTTACGTTCTTCTACTATCTTCTTCTCCTCCTCTGTTCTTGCCCCTGCTTTCTCTACCTAAAACAAACACACACATATGTATATATATACACGCACTAATATCCTTCTATATATAAATATATATATAATTAAAGGAAGGCATGGAAATAAAAGTGAACCTTTTCTTCAACTTTGGCTTTATAGATGTTGAGGTGCTCTTTGGCAGCACTGGCCATGTTACTAAGCTTCTCTTTTGCAGATTGCATATCTGTTTTTCTCTGTTTTTTCTTCTGGAATCTATCTGTTTGAATGGAATATCAAAATGGATATTGAGGAGGGAGATTAAGATTACTGTTCAATTTTTATATATGTATGTAAGATACATGTACTTAAAAAAAAAAAAAAAAAAAAAAAAAAAAATAACCAAGTCCATGAACTTGGAACCATGCCACGTTAGCTAACACGTGGCCAGCATGCAGGTCCTTCAGTTTTGATATATTGCCACATTTGAATTTGGAATGAGCTGCAAAGCTCTGGAAATCTCATAATTTGAAATCAGAGTTATGGCATCTGACACGTGACTCGTGCAGTTTGCTCAGAGCTTATCTAGTTTTGTCCGTATCATATCTGTTATTATTAGTTTTTTCCCAAAAAATAAAAAAAAAAACTTTTGAAAAAAATTTGTTTTTATTATTATTATTATTATTTTTTGGGGGCAAAGTATAATATATTATTTTGACATTTAACACAAAAAAAAAAAGAAAAAAAGAAAAGAAAATGCGTGCTACTAATAAAAGTAATAATAACCACGAGATATATCGATATGCCACATATATAATAATAATATAGATTATTTTGCAGGATCAAGCATTATTTTTAGGGTGATAAAATATAATTAAAATGATTAATTATATAATTTGAAGATACATATTTACATGGAAATAATATTAATATAATTAAATTATTATGTCATGCCTACTATATATTTATCAATAACGTATAACAATAACAATATTCGTTTTATTCTTTAAAAGCACCTCTTATTAGTTTAGTTTGTTAGTATATATTTAAAATGATACTACTTATTTATTATAATTTAAAAAAAAAAAAGCGTAAAGGGTAGAATAATCAAGAAAGTAGCATATTTAAAAATAAAAAAAATCCAGAACGTAGCATATTATTAGAATAATATCAGTATAGAATTTAACATTTTTTTATGGATAAATAAGACATTAGATTTGGGAAGTAAATTTCTCGTACGTGCAAGTGAAATTAACGGAATTTATTATTACTATTATTATCATTATTATTATAATTATTATTATTTGGGTGAAGGATTTCAACTCGGGAACTATTTGACTCTCACAGAGATTTGTTTGGACAAATGTTAATTTGGAGACGGAATGACAATTTAATTGCAGATCGAATTCCAAAATGTGAGATATGATTATTACTTTAATGAACAGTACCATCTAACTTGTCCAACGAAGTAAAATTAGTAAATTGATATGTATATTAACGATCATTTATTATTTAAACTGTTTTTATTTTATTTTATAGATAAGTAATATTTATAGACAAATTTATAATATAAAAAATTAAAATTAATGACTAATTTATAATATAAAAAACTTACATTAATGATCATTATCATCTAAATTGCCTATAGCGGCCAAAAATAAATTCAATAATAAACTAATTGGTGGGAATATCACCTATTATATTTTCCATGTTGAATCATTCAATATGTCTTTAAAGGTAGAGTTTCCTGATCAACATTCAAAACAAGAGCTTCTATAACATTTGTTAGAAATTCATGCCTCATGTAGCAAAATGTTATGCTTTCACTGTTTTATTGAATTGGTTGATGTTTATTGAACTGTCGGTCAGTCCTTGAAAAGCAGGAAGTTCATAGCCTCTTAATTCACAACAGTCCTTGTAATTAATTTCCTTATTAGCGCAAACTTATTTACATTACAAAACCTCCCAAAAAAAGAAAAAGACAATTAACCTCAGCGACAAACTAGAAATGCAAAGACTTATATAGATTAAAAAGACCAGGTATATATAGAGCTAGCTAGGGATATTTGTGTCCTGGTCGATGGCCTCCTAGAGGGTATGTGGGAAGTGTAGAGCCAGATAAAGGAGGGTCATGATGGTCATTATGTGGCCTGTGGGTATGGAAATTCTTGTCTGCTGCGTGCCCGGCTTTGGCCTCGTGCAGATCCCTTTTTGCTTCTGCCTCTTTAGCTTTTCTTTCCTCCTCTGCTATCTTCTTCTCTTCTTCTGTACTTGCTGTTGCTTTCTCTCCCTGCACCAAGTATTTTAATTATATTTTATTTCAAACTTACATATATATATATATATATATATATATATATGTGTGTGTGTGTGTGTATGTGTGTGTGTGTGTATATATATATATTTTTCTACAAGACTAGTCAATTTTTTGGTGCTCATTTGCATCTTATTTCTATTATTAATAACAGGATGCAAATATGCACCAAAAAATGGACTGGGCGATTCGAAAATCCTAGATACATTTTTGACCAGAATTTCTTTACGGGAGAATTTCTTCTATGTATATATAAACAGTGTATATATAGGTGTGTATATATATATATATGTATATATATATATATATATACCTTCTCTTGAGCTTTGGCTTTGAAGATGTTTAGGTGCTCCTTGGCAGAACTGGCCATGTTGCTGAGCTTCTCCTTAGCAGACTGCATCTCTTTTTCTCCTCCCTGAGACAAACTCAAATACAAGAAAAAAAAAAAAAAAAAGTTTGATATCCCGATAACAAATCAAGTTGTATATATTGGATTATTGATTTTGGCATCAACTTATATGCGATGTTCAATATTTCTTGGACCGACTTAGACACACCGCGTCACTAGCCACGTGGCGTGAACATGCATGTCCTCTTGTTAGGCCACTATGGGAAGGTTTGAGTTTATCCACATTAGTACTGCAAAACTTTTAATTAATAATTCTTAAAAAAATTATATTCAATTAAATAGCCAGAGTAACAATATATATATATATATATATATACACATATAAATATATATATATATATATATATATATAAAAGAAGTTCTATTTATATTCTCTAACAAATTCTATATATTTTTATTATAAGTTTATATTTTTATTTTTATTTAAAATTATTATTGAAGATATTTATTGATTAAAATATTATTCAAAAATATATAATTGAACATTTCATATGGTTCAGAAAATATATGATTGAATATATTAAATATATTTACAAGCATGCAATTGAATACTTTTATATATTAATCTATTAGATGCGTTTATTAATATGCAACTGAATATCTCAAATGTATTTAAAAGTATGTGTCTGAATCGTTTCAGATACAAATGCTAATTAACACAACTATAAAAGAATTTCTGTTCCATTATATGACTGAAGTTTTACAGTATATATAAGAAAATACAAGTGTATCTACAAGGAAACAAATAAACAAATTATCCTATGATTAAGGGATAGATCTTATCATATCCCAAATTTAAGATTTGATAATATCTCTTCCCACAATTAACTCCTATAATTCCTAACACTCCCCCCTCAAGTTGGAGCATAAATATCACATATGCCTAACTTGCATAAGGACTTATCGAATACTTTGCCTGATACAGCCTTTGTAAGTGTATCAGCAAGTTGATCTTCAGACTTGACAAAAGGCAATGCAATAATCTTTGCTTGGAGTTTTTCTTTAATAAAGTGTCTATCAACTTCTATGTGTTTTGTTCGATCATGTTGAACTGGATTGTGAGCAATCTCAATAGCTGAAGTATTATCATAATATAAGTTTATCGCCCTTTGAGAATCAACACCTAACTCTTCCAGTAGCTTCCTTAACCACAACAGTTCACATACTCCAAAGGCCATGCCTCTATATTTTGCCTCTGCACTAGACCTTGCAACAATAGGTTGCTTTTTAGTTTTCCAAGTCACAAGGTTTCCTCCAACAAAGGTGAAGTAGCCTAAAGTCGACCTTCTGTTATCAGCTGACTCGGCCCAATCTGCATCATTGTAACCTTCTATTTTCAAATGGCTATGTTACTTGAAGAGCAACCCTTTTCCTGGAGCAGATTTTAAATACTTTAAAATGCGTTCAAATGCCTCCATATGTGATTTTCAAGGGTCATGCATAAATTGACTCACCACACTTGCTGCGTAAGCAATATCGGGTCTAGTGTGAGACAAGTAAATCAATTTCCCCACAAGTTTTTGATACCTTACTTTGTCGGTCAATGCTTCATTCAAGCAATGATACAACTTATGGTTTTGCTCAATAGGAGTAGTTACAGGTTTGCATCCAAGCATTCTTGTTTCTGTTAACAAATCAAGAACATACTTTCGTTGAGATAAGAAAATACCATTCTTTGATCGGGCTACTTCAATAACAAAAAAATACTTTAAATCACCAAGCTTCTTCATTTCAAATTCAGAAGCTAAGTGTTTTTATAGATTTTCTATCTCATCCAGATCATCACCTGTCACCACCATATCATCCACATAGATAATCAAGACAGTTACTTTCCCTTCTGTATGTTTCAGAAACAATGTATGATTTGAGTTGCTTTGTTTGTACTCAAATATCTTCATAGACTTTGTAAATCTGTCAAACCATGCTCTAGGCGATTACTTTAATCCATACAATGCCTTTTTTAGCTTACAAACCATTGTAGTATTTGAGTACTTTTCAATTCCTGGAGGAAGATCCATGTATACTTCTTCCTCAAGATATCCATGTAAGAAGGTGTTCATGACATCAAATTGAAGGAGTGGCCAATCTTGATTAGTTGTCAAGGATAAAAGTACCCTTACTGTAACAAGTTTCGCAATTGGCGCAAAAGTATCTTGATAATCAACTCCATAGGATTGTGTATACCCTTTTGTAACTAATCGTGCTTTGAACCTTTCAACCATCCCATCAGCTTTTTGTTTAACAGTAAACACCCATCTACATCCCACGGTCTTTTTTCCATCTGGAAGAGGCACCAAGTCCTAAGTAGCATTTTTTCCAAGAGCTGTCATCTTTTCTGCCATAGCTTGGGTCCACTTTGTATCTGCTAAAGCTTCCTGTAATTTACTAGGAATAAAGATAGATGATAATTATAGTACATAAGATGCATATGACTTTGACAACCTATGATAAGAGACATGGTTACTAATGGGATATCTGGTTTTGGCTTTAAAATCAGGTTCACATCTAGTGGGAGGTATACCACGGTTAGAGCGAGGTAGTTAGGTATTTCAATATTAACATCATCAATAATAGGTGAAGTAGAATTAGTGGGTACCTCAATTGATGGTGCTTACAAAGAAGATTGGTGTGGTTGATGTGGTGACTCGAGAGAAATTGTACTATCATTAAGAGGATCTTCTTGCAATTCTAAATCAACATTCCCATCATCTAGTGCAGTATCTCCTGCATTTTTCTATCCAACATTTAATGGAAAAAATGCATGCATTGTACTATGATGATCAATCACTTCTTCACAATTCTCCCCCTAAAGTGATGAATCTGTAGTTGGTGTATAAAAAAGCTCATTTTCATGGAAGAGAACATCCATAGAAACATAAAGTTTCTTAGAAGAAGGATCATAACATTTGTATCCCTTTTGATAACTTCCATATCCCACAAAAATACATTTTACTGCAAATGATTCAAGCATATTTCTTTGATGTGGATGTAAGTGAACAAAGACAACACAACCAAAAATTTTAGGACGCAAATGAACAACCGGTGGAAGAGTGTAATGATCAGATAGCACATTTAATGGCCGTTGAAACTCAAGAATGCTGGAAGGAGTTTGATTGATCACATATACTGTAGACCTCAATGCTTCACCCTAAAGGTAAGACGGAACATTGCCTCCTATTAAGAGAGATCGAGTGACCTCCAAGAGTTGTCTATTCTTCCTTTCCGCGACACCGTTTTGTTGCGGTGAGTAGGGACAAGTTGTTTGATGAATCATTCCAACTGAGTTCATAAACTCTATCAACTCTTGCCTAAGGTATTCCTCTCCATTATCAGACTTAAGAACTTTTATTGACATACCAAATTGGGTGAAAATCATTTGATGAAAGAGACAAATAATGGAACTTACATCACTCTTCATTTTCATTAGATAAACCCAAGTCATTAGAGTGCAATCATCCACAAAAGTTACATACCATCTCATTCCATTAAGAGTAGAAGTAGGTGCTGGTCCCCAAACATCTTAATGTACTAATGCAAAAGGGACAATTGCTTTATTTTCACTTAAATGAAAAATAGCACGATGGCTTTTTGCAAGAACACAAGTTTGACAAACAAAAATCTGAAACATTAAATCTAATAAACAAAGAAGGAAATAATCGTTTCAAATAGAAAAAAAGACGGATGCCCCAAACGTCTATGCCATAACCAAATCTGTTCCTTTTTCTTATCAATTGAATCATCTTGCACCAAATTAGCTTGTCCTTTTCTGGAATGTTGAAATCCATCTTCCAGATAGTACAGTCTGCCACTTTCTCTACCGTACAAGCCAGATTATGAGATTTGGTCAATTTTGGATAGAAAATGAGGTTGCAATTTAGTAATGGCACAAATAGTACATATTTTATGGTTAAAGAAGGGGATAATGAAATTGTACCAGTACCAACAATAGGAGAAGAAACTCCAGTAGCGTTAGTAACAGTATTCATAGAACATTTAGAAGATAGTTGCTTTAATTTGTATCTATCACAAGTCATATGATCTGTTGCACCTAAGTCAATTATCCAATCACTATTACTAGTAAGAGATGTACCTGACTGAGCAGCAAATCCAGAACTTGTGGCTACATTGACTTTCGGATTGGTGTCCTCTTTGGCAGTAGAAAAAAACTGAGATGCCTTCTCGCTTTTCGGATGCCAATCTAGATATCCATGTAGTCAAAAACATGTATCCACTGTGTGACCTGTGCCATTACAATGAGTACATTTTCGATCTTTCTTTGAGGTAGATGTCTTCTTAGTGGCCAGTGTAACACCCTCAGTTGTACTTCCAAGCATGGCTTCCCATCGATTAGCGTCTGTACAAACTATAGCATACACATTCTGTATATTTGGGAGTGATATAGTAGCAAGTATACGACCTCTAACCCCATCTAAATGAGAATCCAGCCCAGCCAAAAAAACATACACACATTGGGCATTAACCTTTGCAGTGTATTTTGTGATATCACTTGTGCACTCCATAGTACAATCATCAATATTATCAAGCTGTTGTCATATTTTTTGCAATTTTCCAAAGTAAAAAATTATAGATTCTCCATTCTAGCAGATAGACATTATTTCACAATGAAGTTCATACGCCTTTGAAGCATCTTGATCAATGAAATATGTCCATTTTACAGCATCCCAAATTTCCTTTGCTGTGCCCAATTGAAGAAACAAAGATCTGATATCCTTTGTCATTGTATCGAGAAGCCATGATTTGACAAGACAATTTGCATCTTGCGATGTTTCATATTCTTCTGAATGCTCATCTTTAGGTGCAGCTTTTGTACCTGAAATAAAACCCCAACGTTTTCTTCCATGGATCTTATTTTGAGCGTTCAGGGACCACTTAGCATAATTTGGTCCATCAAGACGTTCTAGAGTAATCAAAGAATTGTCTTGTACATGGAAACCAATAGCAGGGCTATTGTTCTTCTTGTGAGAATCATTATTACTACTATTAAGGTCTGATATAGTGATGATGATACAAAGAAGATTTTAAGAAAAGAGTAAACAGAAAAAATTGTGTTTCCAGGATCAAGTTTCAATTCCAAACAAAAGAAATTGAACCAGTCTCTGATACCATGCTAATTAACACAACTATGAAAGAATTTATGTTCCATTATATGACTGAAGTTTTGCAGTATATATAAGAAAATACAATTGTATCTACAAGGAAACAAATAAACAAATTATCCTATGATTAAGGGATAGATCTTATCATATCCTAAATTTAAGATTTGATAATATCTCTTCCCACAATTAACTCCTATAATTCCTAACAATAAATATCTCAAATATGTTCAGAAGTATATGATGGAATATCTCAAATATGTTTAGAATTATAGACTGAATATTTTTAAGAACATTCATAATTTTGAAATCGAATATTCTAACGAATATATCATTCCATTACCTAAGTGTTCTAACCGGAAAGAAAATTTTATGGAATTTCTATGATTATTAGTTTCGTCCAAAAGCGTTGTGAAGAGTTTTTGTGAAATAATATTTTATTTGTAAGCAATTTGTAGAAAAAAAAATATTTTTTTTTACTTAATTAAGACTATAAATTATGGATATTAAAAACGTTGTATAAAATTATTTTATATTTTTTATATACTTAAATGGTAGTATATAAAGAATGATACTATATAATTTTTTTTTTTAAAATTGTAAAAAGAACTTCTTTATATATATATATATATATATAGAGAGAGAGAGAGAGACAAAGAGAGAGAGAGAATAAGGTTTACATCATTTGATCGGATGGTATGGACATCAAATTTTTTATTAATCTTTGAATTATTTCAGTAATAAGAGTTAAAATTTAATTATTATCAAATTATATGTGCATAAATAAGGTTTGATATGATAGTTTGGACATCAAATTTTTTATTATTCTTTGTTTTACTTCATTAATAAAATTTAAAATTTAATTATTATCAAATTATATGTGTATTCAGTGATATACTAAAATCTTATTTAGAGATCTATATAATCATTAGTTAATTTTTTAATCAAGTAAAACCGTTATGTCAACCTAATAGGAACTTTGATAATATATATTACGCATTTTTATGTAAATACATATAATTAAATAAATAAAAATCCTAATTCTATTATAAGGAAAGATATTTATACTTAATTGTAAATGTCTTATTATATATCAACTTCTTTTAACCTAATTAAATTAAAGATTAACCCAAACTTCATCTATACTAATTAAGTATGTTGTTAATATGTTGATTAAATAAATATGTTGTTAAAATATTCATTAAATAAATATGTTGTTAAAATATAATAGATAAATCATAAATATTATACCTATTTTAAAAAACTATTAGATATAAGAGAAATTATTCAAAAACAAATATAAGAGAAATATATATATATATATATATATATATATAGAGAGAGAGAGAGAGAGAGAGAGAGAGAGAGAGAGAGAGAGGCAGGCGTGAGAAAAACTCATTTAAATTAAAAAAAAAAACAAAAAACAAAAAACAAAAAAGGGAAAAATCAAAAGTGCACCTTATACGTGTGGGAGTGGGAAGGTTTGATAGAGGCGGATGGGGGCACAACACAAATATAGGGGGAGAAAACAGTAATGGCAAAAAAGATATATATATATATATATATATATAAAGGTAGAAAAATCTGAGGGGGCACGTGCACACCTGGGCCAAACGTGTTTTCTGCTCATTCAAGACGAAGTGGAGAAATTAAATTCATTAATAGAAAAAAAAAAAAGAAAAAAGAAAAAAAAAAGGATTAAAATTTACATGAGTAGAAAATATGGCCTGCATGCCCTTCTAATAAATCAAACACTATAATTATATACCACCCCATATTTTATCCCAAAAAAAACATATATTAAGATGTCTACGTATTTCTGACTCCCAAAAAATAAATAAATAAATAAATAAAATAAGAAACATTATACCAATTCCAACAACTTCATTTCTCAAACAGAAAAGGCAAAATAAATAAATAAATAAATAAAAAATGTACCCACATTTTTTTATAAAAAAATGTGGAGAGAATTTATATTATATTACTAAATAAATAAATAAATAAACCCTAATCGGCTCCTATAAATATCAAAAGCTTCATCTATATATATATATATATATATATATATACTTTCTCTGCAAATTGAGCACACAGGAAGCGGCGTTCAAAGAGGCATATAAAGGGAGCTTATTGGAGTACGTTCTTAGTTTCTCTCTCTCTCTCTCTCTCTCTCTCTCTCTCTCTCTCTCTGTATATATATATATATATATATATAGCAGAATAATAATATATACTCTCCGATAAATATCGGTGATATATAATTATAGGGCTTGATTTATAAAAGGGTGTGAATTTAATCTTGGATATCGATATATCTCCATATATATGGAAAGTAATAAGGAAGAAAACTAAAACTTTACCTGCAGCAGCTACATTCCAGAGAGTTTGGTAGGTGATATACTTTCATGGCTGCCTCCAAAGACTCACACGTGTCAAATGCGTCTCAAAGCGATGGAATAATCTTATCCACGACCCCTTTTTTGTTTTGAAACACCTCCACAACTCCTCCACCTCCTCTTCCACTGCCTCCAGGTTTATGAGTACTTCCATCTCCGTTGAAACAAGCCTACAGACACTCAGTTACAACGACGGCAAAGATGCCACAAAGCTTCGTCGACGTGTGCTTGTAAAGACATTCAATGTGAAGAAGAACAACGACAATGATGAAAATAATGATGACCCAATCCATTGTTCTACTAGCTATATTGAATTACTCTTCCCTCGAAATCAAAATTTCTTACCTCCAAATGGTGTCTCACTGTAATGGCCTCATTTGCTTCTTCAATATTCGATTCAGTACTGTTTATTTATGCAACCCTGCAATCAATGAGTTCAGGATTCTCAGTCCTACTTCAAGCTTCCACAATATTTCCGAAATCCGTACAGCTTCACTAGGACTCGGCTACGATTCCAAAGCTACAGAGTACAAGATAATCAGGATTGGTTGTATGCCTTGTGGTAATGATCTTGCTATCGTAGCTGAATTATACACTTTGTGTAGTAATTCTTGGAAAAGGATCGAATTCAACGCCTGATGGTAAGAAGATGATGGAAAATTCTGGGGTCCGATGTGGACGGTTTAATGTTCATGTATATTGTAAAGGAGTTTATTATTGGTTGTTACGTGTTCCAGAAGGCAAATTCGAGAAGCAAATGATCCTCTCTTTTGATTTTTGTGATGAGCAATTTAGTTTGATTCCAACCCCTCAAATTGGCCGAGAAGAAGTATATTGGAAAAGCATTCAAGTGTGGGATGAACGTATTGCGGTGTTTTCTAGTAGTAGTAGTAGTAATAATATTGAGATGTGGGTGATGATGGATATTGGCAGCTGCACTGGATCATCAACTGGTTGGACCAAACATGCAGTAATTGAACTGAAGTTCCATCTAGGATATCCACGTATATGGAGTTTTTGGAAGAGTGATGAGCTAGTTATGATTTTTTTCTCTCATGATTATCATGAAATGGAAACAAATTATAAGGTGCTCTCCTACAACTTTTTTACAAGAAAGCTGAGGGAGCGTTTGGTACACCGGACAAGTCTGGATCGGATACCGAACAAGTCTGGATCGGATAGTTAGTACAATATTATGTTTGGCATAGTTCCGGACTGAATGATAGACTAGTTGTACCATGTTTGATACAGAATCGGACTGAATAGAACTATTTTATAATTATATTTTTAATTTAAAAAAAATAAAAATTTTAAAAGTTAAATTTATATGGAAAAGAAAAATTATTACATCTAATTAAGGTTATACATTTATATATTTATATATACATGCAAAATATACAAAATTTGTTGTGTACAACCATAAATTATATTAATATATAACTTTAGAAATAGCTTAAAATTAATTTAAAACATAGTATGTCATAAATAACAATTAATTAAAAATAAATATATTTTAATGGTATGCATAAGACAATTGAATATTTTTTTCAACCCATAAATTACATGAATATATTGTTTCCAAAACCAATTAAAATAAAATTTTAGTATGGTAAATCATAAATAACAATTATTCACAAATAAAGAAATAATTAACACTATATGTAATTAAGAACTTGTTGATAATATAAGAATATCCATCTCCAATTTATACATATATGTATATAGATTTCACATGTAGCAATTCAAATAACAAGTACTACATAAATATAAATATATTGGATTTTACAAGGATAATCTACTTATAAAACAAATAAGTAAATACACTTATTGATACAATCCAAATAAAAAACCTACTATAAAATCATTACGTCATTCATTGTTCAATTGAGCATGTGTATGTGAGGTGGTATTTTGTATTAGATTTGCGTCATTACGATTCTGCCTCAGTTGTTCTACATACTCAACATATGCAATTTCAGCTTCTTGGATTGTATTATATGCTTGATATAAATTATCTCTAAATCATTGCACTTGTTGATGATATTCAGGCCAAGAATTATATATCCCTGGTTCTCTACTTTTAAACACAACATAAACTCTTCTCTTTGCCATTTAATATTCCTGCATATAAGAATACATTATAATATAATATAGTAATACAATTAAAAACAACAACAAATCAACTCAATCACGCGCATATGAATATTCTAAAACATAACACATAATCATAAAATTATCTTTACATGCAAATTTAGAAACAAACATCCACTACCATACAACAAGTTCATAAGTTTCAAACCTAATTGTTTATAATTATCATCCTCCCATACATAAACAAAAATATGTAGTCCACTACTTTACTAAATTAGTTATCCAAAAAGTCACGAGCAAATACAATATTTTCCGCATCCGTTTTAATAACTTTAAAAACCTCTATATTTGATGGATCCGATCTCATTGACTTAGAGATTTTGAGGTTGTCACTGGCCTTAAATCCTAACCTGTTAAGCTTCATAGCTAAATATTGTGGATAATAAGCCTCGGATTTTTCTAACTTTGCAACCAATTTATCAAATAATTGCTCTGCTGTATTGCCTAACCCTGCTACAATGTCATCGTCCTTCAATCTAGATTTCCGTTTACCTCTTGCTTGGACTTGTGTAGATAGTTCACTACCTATTGGTTCATTTGCGGAGTCCAGATTTATTTCATTTATCATATCAATTGGAGTTTGTGCTCCATGTTCGATTGCTTGATCCTTCCCAAAAATATTAGCAAGCTTCTCATAAATAGGAAACTGTTTACCTCTCCAACCTTTTGCATTTGGGGCACTTTAAAATACAAAAAGCCAACATTTAGCTAAAAAAAAAAAAATGCTAGATAACAAACTAAAATTGAAATTAACGTATATTTTCAAATAATATTCAAAACCTGCACATATGCTTGCCAAACTTCTTTACTGTCAACCTCCACACATTTAAGAGAGTCATTCCATACAAATCCATTTTTGTTCAGCATGTCATTTATTATACCATATTGCTTCTTCCACTTTCTCATCTTCGACTCAATATGCGGATTTGCTTGCAGTCTCGAATTAGGACACATCTCAAATAGTCGCCTCTCAATCATAGTAAATGTGCCAGGCTTAAATGACCCTGTATCACAACGTTGCCCACTAGCTACAACTTCATCTAAAATAATCAGCAAAGCTTCTTCCTCACTTTGAGTCCATGTACGCCTAGAGTCACCACTTCTATTATCGTTACTGCTACCTCCAGCTTCTATTGCTATTTATGTAAAAATTCCATGATTCCAATAATACCATAACAAATATGAATTTAATAACAAGTAACAAAAATCTCATATGTTGTATTTAATATAATTTAGTCTTCATACAAAAGATGTAACAAACACCATAAAATTAAACAGTTACAAAATTATATAAATTATAACAATCAACTATTGACCACGACGACTTCTCCACTCATCAAACATATGCCTAGCTAACTCATTTCTCCGATTAGTCCATTGATCCAAAGAACCAATTGATCCTATAATATCTTCCTCCCCACTTATGTCAGCATCGTTCCTCATATCAAACTCAGCTTCTCCAGGATCAAGTGTCATTTCTCTCCTAATAAAATTATGTATCAAATAACATGCAGTAATTATCTTAATTTGGGTTGAAATTGGATAGAACGATGGACTTCTTAAAATTTTCCATCGCATTTTTAGAACCCCAAAACATCTTTTTATGATATTTCTAGTAGATTCATGCTTCATATTGAAATACTCTTCATGATTTGTAGGTGCACAACCATTTCTCCATTCAGAAAGGTGATATCTTGTTCCCCTATATGGTGCAAGAAATCTTTCACCATTAGTATAACCAGCATCCACTAAATAATAACAACCTAACACAAAAAAATGGCTCCTATTAGATAACATAATGTTAGTCCACTACAATATAAACTTTTAGGATTGATCTTACCGGTGGGTACTTTTAATCCATTTGGCCAACTTAATGCATCTCGAAGTACTCTTGAGTTTGAAGCGGAACCTTCCCAACCAGGTAATACAAATATGAATTCCATATTTAGGTTACATACACCTAAGACATTTGTGGCTATCTCACCTTTCCTGGTTCGATATCTCGGCTTATTGATTTCGGGTACATTAACCTTAATATAAGTTCCATTTAATGCTCCTAAACAATTCTACATCACAAACAAAGTCAGTTACATTAGATATTGCCACATATATCTACGAATTAAATAGAGTAACCAAATTAATCGATCAACATACCTTAAACATTTTCCATCTATCATCCGAGCAATTATCTGATACAGGTTCAGGATGCCTCAACAAAGTCCCATGTAAACGCAACACTCCATTCAGCACTGAATTGCAATATCTATTAACTGTTTCCCCTGATCTATTGAATCTAGTGATAATTGTACGATTCTTTGTATGATGAGCAATTATATGCAAAAATATGCACACTTACTCTTCCAATATAACAGTACCATCTCTTTTAACATATCCATCTTGGCATAATAACTGACATAAAATACCAAATGTTCTCCTATCCATCCTAAGTTGACTAATACAGTTTACATCATTGTTTAACAAACTAGTTACAAAAGACGAACGCAACTCTGCAGTCCTATTTATTCGATTCCTAACACCTCTATCATTTCTCACTCGCATTGCTACATACATGTACATAAACTCGACAACTATAAAACATGTACAAAAATATTCTAATGCCTTATCATTTGGAAGCATCAACAATGCAGCTAATTTTCTTCGATCCATATTCACTAAAAAAAAAAAAAAAAAAAAAAAAACAAAAACAAACATAACATTTTAATGTACAAAAAAATTATAATGTACAAAAATGTTTCTTGAATGAAAATTAGTAAGACTTCTAATAATTATAGTAAAAGTAATAATCCCGATTACAACTAAATATTCAAATAAATATATTACATTAATCAACATGGCAGATGACATTAATCAAAGAACTAATAAATTTTTTTTAATTTTTGGCTAAAAAAAAAAAATCCCCAATTCAATGCCAAGTGTTATATAATTTATAAAACCACCCAATTACATGTCAGAGGGAGAATGATAAAACTCTATATTGGGTTTGCTTTGTTTGGGCTGTCTTGGACATGGTGGTCTAAGTGATGAGATGCCAAAAATCTGAGTTATTTGATTTGACTTAATATTCACATGTTGAAATGTTTCTTCATTCATTTGTATTACTTATTTATTTATTTTTCATTTCAGATGATGAATTTTGATTGCATTTGACAAAATATGTAAACCAAAAAACCAAGGAAATTTAAATCATCGATAACCCCTGGCAATAACATGTAAATTTGTTTTCCTTAATTGAAAATGCAAGTAAAGAGCAGCAAAGGTATGAAGTACACGTATCAACAAGAATTGAACTTGGATGCTTCTTTTTTATTTGTTTAGGTTTTAGATTGTTAGGGAGAAAGGGCTGATTTTCCATGATGATGAATCAAGATTCATGATGCTGATGAAACTAATGAGATGGGGCATGTATCACATCACGTGTGTAACACCCCGTCCCGAACCATGTCGGAATTTTGCACGTTGACCGAGGTTGACCGTTGACCGTTGACCGAAGGGGTCAAAAGTTGACTTTTTGATCCGGTTGGAATTCTGGGTTGACTGAGGTACCGTTACGAAGTACACGTTGGCACGAGTTCGTAGACTGGTAGCACGTTGAAAACGGAGCTACGGTTTGAAAGTTTTGAGTAAAACAAGTTGAGGTCCAAACTGTCCAAGGGGTGCCGGAGTTGACTTTTTATTCATGCAAGGTTGAGCGTTGACTCATGCATGGTTGTGAAGTGCTCATCGATACGAGTCCGTAGACTAGCGGTACGTCCGATTTGGACATGTGGTTTGAAAGTTATGGATCTGTAAAGTTTTTCAAATACCGTATTATTTTAATATTATTTTTTACACGCATAACGAGGTGCCACGTGTGACTCAATGAAGGTGGCCATGTGTCACCATGGTGAAATGCCACATGTCAACCATGTGAAAAATCAAATTATTTTATTATTTTTGAATAATAATATTATTATTAATATTATTTAATTATTTCTTTTTCTTTTCCTTTTTCTTTTTCTTTTTCTTTTTCTTTTTCTTTTCTTTTCCCCACGTGGGAAAACACCACCACTTCTTTCTTTTTCTTTTTCTTTTTCTTTTTCTTTTTTTCTTTTTTCCTTTCTTCTTCCCCGAAACACCAAGCACGCAACAGTTATTTTTCTTCCCTCCGGCCGTCCCTCTCTCTCTCCCGTGTTTTTGAATTCCGGCCACCTACACAGTACACGCGCCGGCCAGTGACGTGCGGAAGGAGGAGGCGAGCTCGGCCGCCAAGTTTCACGGCCAGCCGCCGCCGGACGCGCGCCGATCGGGCCGGAGAAGCCGCCGGCCGGCCAAGTTTCTCTCTCCTCTTTTCTTGTGTTTTCCGGCCAGCCCACTCCCAATTGAGCCTCCTATCCCCCTATTTTGGGTCCTCTGAATCCAAAACTGGCCTCCAATCCTAGAAATTCGAAGCGGTTTGCGAGATATGCGGAAGTGAACACCGGCCGAAACTTTCCGACCAAATTCCGGCCACCTCCGGCGGAATTGGGGTCAACGGAGACCGGATTGGTGATCCTCGTTCCACGAGCTTCGATTCGGTATATCATTCGACCATTTTGGTTAAAGTTTGTGTTTGACCCCCCGGGTACCGGGTATTATTTACCCGATTAAAATATTAATTTATTTGACTGTCTGTGAATTTTGTTCTAGGAGCACCGGTGAGTCGTAGAATTGATCCCGTAGTGGATCGTGGGTTAATTACGTGCTCCAGGTGAGTGACCTACCTTTAAAAATATTTTTGGGGTAATTAATTGTATTTATGTGGTATTAATTTGATATCTGTAAAATTGTACTCATGTGGTGTATTTTAAATATAATCGGAAAAAATATTATTTTATATATATATTTACTCATTGGTAATAAATGAAAATTTTGGGATCATTAGAAATTCCCGATTAGTATTTTATTATGGTTTAATTTATTATGCATGAGCAAGGTGTATTTTGGTAGTATTTGTACGTGGTTTTTAAAATTTATTTTCCGGGCATAATTGGGTTAAATAGTTTACGAAAATATTTGTTTAAATTTTATAAATTATGCCCGCGGTATTTTTATGGTTGCATCTCGTACTTTGAGAAAATTGTGGTGTGTTGGTTATCAATGTTTCGTACCGGGTTATTAAATAAAAATATATGGGATGGTGTTTTGTGAAAATTTGGTATACTTCCCACGGTGGTTTTTGGAAAAACGGTACGGTTGGTTATTTATGTTTATTTTTAGACGCACTCATACAGTATTGGTGTTCTGGTGTATGGTGTATGGACACGTGGTAGTGCGCGGTTATTATCTGGTTTAGCGCACGGTTATTACTTCACCCGTGAGTTGCCATTGGACCGTGGGCAGGCAAGGTTATTGTTGTGCACAGCCGCCCCCCCTCCTTGGCCGGGTGATGGTTTTTTTAGCAGTCGGTACTGTCGGGACGCCGAAGTGACCACTGCAGGTTTCTCTCTTTAATCTCCCGCCAGTCGGTGCTCGGGACGCTGGGTATCGGAGGGCATCACCGGTATATGGTGTGGTGCGTCAGGTGTAAATTGCAATTAAAGTTTAAAACCCCAAAGGTGTTCTAAAATTTATTTATTATAATTTATTACAGTTTAATTATATATTTGGGGTATTTATTTATTTAATTGTTGTTTGTTAAATTATTTAATCCCTTGATTTTCGGGAAGTACGTATATCGGGTTTTGTGAAAATGTTTTAAAAAGGGGAACTTTTCCAACGGAGTGACTAGTGAGGATTTTGAGAGAAAGTATTACTTCAATTGTTTATTTATTTATTTATTTAATTGTTCGGTATTGCTTAATTAAATTCCCTTATTTTTATATTATTATTATTAAAGGTGTTCAGTAGTTAGGGTCACTCACTGAGATGATTAGCATCTCACACTCTTAAATTCCGTTCCCCTAGGTTCAGGTTGGAGACGTTGATTGTCCGGGGCGAGCCCGACGTCTCAGTTCGTTGCCGAAGGTTCAAGAAGTTTTTCTTCCCTTTTTCCTCTCTATCTTGTATTACATTCTTATCCGTCATTTTATAGATTCCACATTTGTTGTATAATGCTCTGTATACTGTATTGTTGTTCTTATGCACTGGGTTGCTACTGTTGTTTTATTTTGAAGTGCTGCAATTTGTGGAACCAACTTGTAGTTTGTGGGAGGAATAAGGAGATGTTTTTAGAAGTGTGTTTTCAGTGCAGGTAATTTGTGGTAAGTAAATCCCTTAGGGGAGGCTCTGCCGGATTTTCTGTTGGAGGGTTCGGTAGGGTTTCCCTGGGATCAGGGCTATCTAGGGTTCCGGGGAAGGAATTCTGGACGGGTCCTGACAGTTGGTATCAGAGCTCTAGGTTCTAGTATTCCTAAGGGACTGTGCATTGTTGTGCATCCCATCTGTGTCTATTCTCTCGTTTTACCGTCTTAAAGCGTTCCTTCTGTTGTCTTGAAGCAAATTCGTTGTTCGAGTTTGAATAACTCTAATCTTCGGGGGTGTCAAAATATTTTTCCGATCGATTATCAAAATTAAATACTTTTCAAAGTGGTATTTGAAATTAAAGGTGTTTTATTCGAGTATTTTTCATTTATGTTTGTATGTGTATTTGTATGTATATTGTTTGTTATTATACTGCACCATATGGAGGCGGCGAACCATTGTGGTCCATGTAGAGCTAGCCCCATGATCATGTTGCCTACGAGTCCAGGGGATTGGACGGCCAAAATAGGCAACCACCCTGGTTTGTATTGGTAGCAGAGTGTCGGCGACAGTTGGAATCATGGATTACGTAGTATGTAGAAGGTGTCGTACGTACCTCCATTACAACCGTGCATATTTGTTTTATGTTATGGTTTTTTTTCCAAGATCGACTTCGGCGACGTAAGAAATTTCGAGGACGAAATTTTTGTAAGGGGGGAAGGTTGTAACACCCCGTCCCGAACCATGTCGGAATTTTGCACGTTGACCGAGGTTGACCGTTGATCGTTGACCGAAGGGGTCAAAAGTTGACTTTTTGATCCGGTTGGAATTCTGGGTTGACTGAGGTACCGTTACGAAGTACACGTTGGCACGAGTTCGTAGACTGGTAGCACGTTGAAAACGGAGCTACGGTTTGAAAGTTTTGAGTAAAACAAGTTGAGGTCCAAACTGTCCAAGGGGTGCCGGAGTTGACTTTTTATTCATGCAAGGTTGAGCGTTGACTCATGCATGGTTGTGAAGTGCTCATCGATACGAGTCCGTAGACTAGCGGTACGTCCGATTTGGACATGTGGTTTGAAAGTTATGGATCTGTAAAGTTTTTCAAATACCGTATTATTTTAATATTATTTTTTACACGCATAACGAGGTGCCACGTGTGACTCAATGAAGGTGGCCATGTGTCACCATGGTGAAATGCCACATGTCAACCATGTGAAAAATCAAATTATTTTATTATTTTTGAATAATAATATTATTATTAATATTATTTAATTATTTCTTTTTCTTTTCCTTTTTCTTTTTCTTTTTCTTTTTCTTTTTCTTTTCTTTTCCCCACGTGGGAAAACACCACCACTTCTTTCTTTTTCTTTTTCTTTTTCTTTTTCTTTTTTTCTTTTTTCCTTTCTTCTTCCCCGAAACACCAAGCACGCAACAGTTATTTTTCTTCCCTCCGGCCGTCCCTCTCTCTCTCCCGTGTTTTTGAATTCCGGCCACCTACACAGTACACGCGCCGGCCAGTGACGTGCGGAAGGAGGAGGCGAGCTCGGCCGCCAAGTTTCACGGCCAGCCGCCGCCGGACGCGCGCCGATCGGGCCGGAGAAGCCGCCGGCCGGCCAAGTTTCTCTCTCCTCTTTTCTTGTGTTTTCCGGCCAGCCCACTCCCAATTGAGCCTCCTATCCCCCTATTTTGGGTCCTTTGAATCCAAAATTGGCCTCCAATCCTAGAAATTCGAAGCGGTTTGCGAGATATGCGGAAGTGAACACCGGCCGAAACTTTCCGACCAAATTCCGGCCACCTCCGGCGGAATTGGGGTCAACGGAGACCGGATTGGTGATCCTCGTTCCACGAGCTTCGATTCGGTATATCATTCGACCATTTTGGTTAAAGTTTGTGTTTGACCCCCCGGGTACCGGGTATTATTTACCCGATTAAAATATTAATTTATTTGACTGTCTGTGAATTTTGTTCTAGGAGCACCGGTGAGTCGTAGAATTGATCCCGTAGTGGATCGTGGGTTAATTACGTGCTCCAGGTGAGTGACCTACCTTTAAAAATATTTTTGGGGTAATTAATTGTATTTATGTGGTATTAATTTGATATCTGTAAAATTGTACTCATGTGGTGTATTTTAAATATAATCGGAAAAAATATTATTTTATATATATATTTACTCATTGGTAATAAATGAAAATTTTGGGATCATTAGAAATTCCCGATTAGTATTTTATTATGGTTTAATTTATTATGCATGAGCAAGGTGTATTTTGGTAGTATTTGTACGTGGTTTTTAAAATTTATTTTCCGGGCATAATTGGGTTAAATAGTTTACGAAAATATTTGTTTAAATTTTATAAATTATGCCCGCGGTATTTTTATGGTTGCATCTCGTACTTTGAGAAAATTGTGGTGTGTTGGTTATCAATGTTTCGTACCGGGTTATTAAATAAAAATATATGGGATGGTGTTTTGTGAAAATTTGGTATACTTCCCACGGTGGTTTTTGGAAAAACGGTACGGTTGGTTATTTATGTTTATTTTTAGACGCACTCATACAGTATTGGTGTTCTGGTGTATGGTGTATGGACACGTGGTAGTGCGCGGTTATTATCTGGTTTAGCGCACGGTTATTACTTCACCCGTGAGTTGCCATTGGACCGTGGGCAGGCAAGGTTATTGTTGTGCACAGCCGCCCCCCCTCCTTGGCCGGGTGATGGTTTTTTTAGCAGTCGGTACTGTCGGGACGCCGAAGTGACCACTGCAGGTTTCTCTCTTTAATCTCCCGCCAGTCGGTGCTCGGGACGCTGGGTATCGGAGGGCATCACCGGTATATGGTGTGGTGCGTCAGGTGTAAATTGCAATTAAAGTTTAAAACCCCAAAGGTGTTCTAAAATTTATTTATTATAATTTATTACAGTTTAATTATATATTTGGGGTATTTATTTATTTAATTGTTGTTTGTTAAATTATTTAATCCCTTGATTTTCGGGAAGTACGTATATCGGGTTTTGTGAAAATGTTTTAAAAAGGGGAACTTTTCCAACGGAGTGACTAGTGAGGATTTTGAGAGAAAGTATTACTTCAATTGTTTATTTATTTATTTATTTAATTGTTCGGTATTGCTTAATTAAATTCCCTTATTTTTATATTATTATTATTAAAGGTGTTCAGTAGTTAGGGTCACTCACTGAGATGATTAGCATCTCACACTCTTAAATTCCGTTCCCCTAGGTTCAGGTTGGAGACGTTGATTGTTCGGGGCGAGCCCGACGTCTCAGTTCGTTGCCGAAGGTTCAAGAAGTTTTTCTTCCCTTTTTCCTCTCTATCTTGTATTACATTCTTATCCGTCATTTTATAGATTCCACATTTGTTGTATAATGCTCTGTATACTGTATTGTTGTTCTTATGCACTGGGTTGCTACTGTTGTTTTATTTTGAAGTGCTGCAATTTGTGGAACCAACTTGTAGTTTGTGGGAGGAATAAGGAGATGTTTTTAGAAGTGTGTTTTCAGTGCAGGTAATTTGTGGTAAGTAAATCCCTTAGGGGAGGTTCTGCCGGATTTTCTGTTGGAGGGTTCGGTAGGGTTTCCCTGGGATCAGGGCTATCTAGGGTTCCGGGGAAGGAATTCTAGACGGGTCCTGACAACGTGCCCTAGAGTCAAACCCAGCAAGTAAGCCAGCCCAAAGGCCCAACGCCTACCACTCCAAAGCATAAGACCAATATGAAAAACAAGGTATGTATGCTGGAGGGAAGCCAATCTGCTTGTATATTAAGCATCAGATGGTCAAGGTTGTTTACAAGTTCAATAATCAATTAGTGTTGGTTATACTTTGTTCCTATATAGCAAAAAAAGTGTCTCCCAACTCTCAAATCCTATATAGACAAAGCTTTACAAGCATTGTACAAATATCCATCAGAAAACAGAGCTAACAGAGTAATTGTGTTTCAAGAATGGTCTACACTTTTGTTGTTTTTTTCTTTTCTTTTTTTGTTTTTTGTTTTTGGGTCTTTGATGTACATATACGTAAAACAAAGACTATATCCCTAGAAAAAGGAACAAAGTAGATATTCTTAATACTCCACATTCAGCAACTAAATTGTTTCTCCCACAACATATTTTTTGCTTAGAATAGACCAAGGACCTATGATACCAGAAAAAAGTGAAAATCACCCGGTTACTCTTCCAATATATTTGAATGTTAATTACACGACATAAATGTCAAAGACATGTTTATCGTTTGTGTTCTCGGTGCAGTTCTCCTCTACTTTGAAAATCAAATTTTCATCCGAAAATCTAAATTAACCCAACCATGCAAGCAATATAGAGAAATCACGAGTGAAATGGTTTTTCAAAACTGAAATATCAGCTGCATGTATTAAATAACATCACTCGGCGCAGAGAGAAATAGAGAGATCACAAGTGAAATTGATTTTTCAAAATTGGTGTCTTTTGGAGATACCAGAAAACATCACAACATCACCGGTGCAACAACACACAACAACACAACCAAGAAAACCATACTTTCAGAACAAAGAATTCGAACAAAACCCAAAAATAAAAACAGAAAACATTAATTATTTTTTTCTCTTCAATCAATCTGTTCTTTTTTTTTTTCCTTGTATTATTTTTTTTTCTCACATCTCATCTATCTTCTGTGTTTTTTTCTTTTTCCTTTCATAATCTAATACACAGCTTTTTCTCCATCTACGCCACTTCTCCCTCTCTGTCTCTGGTAAGTCTTCTCCATCTTTTGTTTTTCTTTCCTTCAATTAATCTGTTATTTTCATATTCTTTTTTTTTCCTTGTATTAATTTTTTTTCTCAAATCTCATCTATATGCAATCTCTCTTCATCAATTTCATCCCATTTTTTTTTTCTATCTTCAAAAAAACCATCCGATTGATGGTTTTTGTGTTTTTTCTTTTTTTGTTCTCACTCTCATTTTAAATTTCCTTCTTTTGTATTTTCTTCCTTTCTTCATGGGCAGTCGCTAATCTGTATTTCTTTTCCTTTGCCCGACTGGGTTGGTTGCAACCACTATTTTTTTTTCATAACCATAAAAACATAATTAAAAAATGGAAACATTGCTTTATTATTATTTCAGTTGTATTTTATTGTTTCCTATTGTTTTTTGTATCTGTTGGGAAGAAGAAAACCATGTAATATGAGAGTGATAGCAATTTTTTGACATTGCATGTTGTTTGATAAATTGTCTATGACAATTCCATGCTTTGCCAAGTTCTGCCGTGTGTGAGAGTGGTTGTGTATACTTGGCTTTCTGCCATGTGTGTGTGTGTGTGTGTGTGAGAGAGAGAGAGAGAGAAGACTTCACGAGAAGGTACTTGCAATTGCAAAGCATTATGGCCCACTCACTTTAATTCTCATGTGAGCTGGTCATTCGTTTCTTTTAACTATGACATTTTTTTTTTTTTTAATGGAGACCAATTGCCGAAGAAAAGTTTTTGAGATTTAATGGAATGTATAAAAAAATATAATTCCATAATACTGAAGGAAAAAGAATGTTATTAACAATTTTTTTTTTATCTCTTTAAATTCCATGTAACTCTGTATATTTTTTAATAGCAATAATTTATTAAAGCAATAATTTATTAAATAAAAAATAATACAATACAGTATACTGTTGTATAAACACTGTATTATTTTATACAATCCAACACCAAACGCAGCATAGGTATAATATAATACATTTCAGTACAATCTAATATAATACAATTTATACCAATACAATCTAATACTGCATACCAAATGAGCCTTCTATGTATTCTTCTTGACTAAGGAAAAAGGCGGAACACACTTTTCGAGATAGAACACTCAGGTTAGAGAGAGAGTGACTTGTTCTTTAGTAAGAGTGTGTGTGGCTCTCTAGTTAAAAATAAAATTTTGTTATTGAGAAACCGGACGACTGGTTGTGTAAACAAAGGTCTGTTCTTTAGAAACTAGATGATTGGTTGTAACCTTCTCTCCTTTAATAAATTTGACCTCTCCTTTCTCTGGTCCGTGTATGCAGGTTGTTTTTTTGATGACCGAACCGCATTATATCTTGTATTCTTTATCTTATCTTTCTTATCTATTTTCTCATTTGTTTTTGGCAGGTTTGCATATATTTTCTAGCTTATATTTGATGGTGCTTGCTACTGAATTACTTTGATGTATTGCTGGTTTGTTGTTTAAGCAACTTAAAATTAGCTTTTATAAGTATCAGACACTTTGGAAATCCTCTAATATATATATATATATATATATATACATACTGTTTTTTTTTTTTTTTTTTTTTTGCTGAATAAACGTGTTATAAAACCAAAACCCAGCAAAGCATACAAGAGTGCTTGCAAAAGAGAGTTGGAATCACAGCCCCTCTCCTGGGAAACAAAAGAAGAGAAAATCCTAGGACAAGAGTCTAAGGATAAGGTGCCTGAAGTGTTATTTCTGATGCACCAGTTACAGACAAAATGAGCCAGGAAGTTATTCTTCCTGGGAGACCAAAGAAAACTGATTTCAGTGAAATATGTCCCCAGTGATGCCTTCCGTAGACCAGTGTGTGATATGTAAGTCTATGTTGTTTAACGCAAGGATGATATTTCTTGCATCCGATTGGCACCATATGCTGGACCACCCTTCCTCTTGGGCTAATAGCATGCCTTGAAGAATTCCGAAGGCTTCTGCATACTCAACCTTGTCTGAACTAAGAGGACTGCCCTAATTTTCAGCACTTCTCCCTGGTGATCTCTGGCCACTATGCTAACCGTGCTCTTTCCATTTCTAACTGAGGCATCAGTGTTGATTTTAATGAATGGGTGGGGAGGTTTGCTCCAACACAGTTCAGTGTAAATGGGAGGAGGGTTTGACATCTTGAGTAAGGACGCTTTGGCCTCTTTGAATCTGGTATTTAAGTGATCCATTGTGACTTCCAAAGAAAAGGTCTTGTTGTCATGAAGAGCACTACTGGCATATGTCCTCGTGTTATATGCCACTACTGGAAGGCTTAAATGTTGGAGCTTATCCAGAGTAGTGTAAAATTATACTCAATTAATAATTCTCAAAAAAATTAAATTCAATTAAATAGCTAGCCAAATGTAACAATTTTTTAGGTTGATTAAAAAACCTTTTCATATATATCTATATATATATATATATATTTGGTAATATATATATATATATATATATATATATAATTCTAATCCTATAAGTAAAAGGAAAGGTATACAGAAAAATAGCGCGCCAATGTCTTATATATATTATCATAGACAGAGCAATTTTCTTAAACCTAATTAAACTAAAGTTAGACTACTGAAATCGGCTCTGGTATAATCATAGGGCTTGATTTATTAAAAAGGCAGCGATATTTTTAGGGTGTGAATATAATTGATCTAGGCTACATGGAAACTATAAAGGAAGAAAGCTGCATTCCAGTAAGCTTGGTGGAGGATATACTTTCATGGCTGCCTCCAAAATCTCTCGTACGTTTCAGATGCGTCTCTAAGTCATGGAATACTCTAATCCATGACCCATTTTTTGTTTCCAAACATCTCCACAATGCCAACAAGAAGATGATGATCATGAACACCTCCTCTTCCACTCCATTGTGTTTGATCAGTTCCATCATCTTCAGTGGAGCAGTTGTAAAAAAACTCTCCGTCGACGACAGTATCAGTAACCCCATTCATTGTTCTATTAGTGATATGAAATTACCTTTCACTGAAGAAATCCAAAGGCTTTATCTCCGACTGGGGTCTCAATGCAATGGTCTCATTTGTTTCCATGAGTTTGTTTCTGGTACTGTTTATTTATGCAACCCAGCAATCAATGAGTCCAGGATTATTAGTCCTATTTCAAGCTTTCACAATATTTCTGAAATTAAAACAACTTCAGTAGGACTCGGCTATGATTCTGGAGCTAAAGATTACAAGATAATCAGGACTGCACGTATCCCTAGTCGTCCAGCTTTCATAGCAGCTGAATTATACACGTTGAGTAGTAATTCTTGGAAAGAGATCAAATTCGATTATGATAATGACAATGATAGGGAGAAAATTTTGTTCCTAATTGATCGGTTTAATTGTCGTGTATATTGTAAAGGAGTTTATTATTGGTTGGTATTTGTTCGCGAGGTTGGATCTGAACTGAACCAGGGGATCATTTTGTTTGATTTTCATGATGAGCAATTTAGTTTGATTCAACTGCCGCAAGAAAATGGCGTAGAAAAACTTTGGATAAGCATTCAAGTGTGGAATGAACGTGTTGCTGTGTTTTGCGATTGCTGTCCTAGTAGTAGTAGTAGTAGTAGCATTGAGATGTGGGTGATGACGGATGGTTGCTTGGGATGTGGTTGGACTAAACATGCCGTTATTGAGTGGTGGCTTCCAGAGTGTCCAAAAATATTGATGTTTTGGAAGAGTGATGAGCTCCTAGTGGAAATCTCAAGTGGAATGGCATCCTCACGAAAGTTGGTCTCCTACAATGTTCTTACAAGAAAGTTGAGGGAATTTTCCTTTGGAAGTACTGAACCACCATGTCTAAAGACTCTGGTTTCAGTCAAGGTTGGAGGATTTTCCTATGATGGATTTATTTCTTATGTGGAGAGTCTGGTTTCTGTCAAGGGTACTCAAGGAAACAACATCTCTAGGGAAGTTGTTTGTTGACGAATGAAGATTCTTAGGAAACAACATCTCAAATGGTACTCAGAGGATCCTATTGATTTGCTTCTTATGTACCCCAAGAAAATAACATATATAATCTATAATAAAAGTGGGGATTAGTCAAAGTTGTTTGACAATTGTCTTTTGGAGATAAAATGTCTTTTGTCCACACTTAAAGAGGGTAAATTGCACAAATTCTTTCTTTTAGTTTCGAAGTTTTTTCATATACATCTTTTATTTTTTAAACGTTAGGCATACTCCGCTTGTAGTTTTTATTTATTTTTCCATATATATGTACAAATAGTATATACTCCATTTACTTTTAGTCAAACTATGAAATAACAAAAATACCCACAATGTAAAATATTGTATTTCTAGAGTGGAAGTCTGTAAAATTCTTAAAATTTGCTTAGCATGTAACATGAAGTTCAGGAAAAAAAAAAATGGGAATTTCAGATCTAATTACCGAATAGTACTACTAGTAGCAGAATCTACTGCATAAGCATGGCATGTCACATGAATTGGAGCTAGCCTTAGTCCACAAATTTCCTAGAAAATTTCGTGTTTGTGTGAAATTTTCCAAATCCTATAATCAAAATTGATTTGTGGAAATTAAGTTTTGATGCTGGACTTTTGGCTGGTTCAGCTTGCGGGTTGGCCTGTAATGCCATGTTTAAGCAACATTAGAAAGAAAAACTGTAGATCCAATAGCTGATAATCCATTTCTACAAGTGGGTTACTAGAAAATCAGTAAATGGAACAGCTGGTAATCGGTTACAAAACCTGAGTAGTGTACCATAACATGACAGACATTGGAACTCGGATCCTCTGTTTGTCTTTTTGAATTGTTGTTTATGCTTGACTTTTAGCCATTGGTTTCTGACTATTAAAATTCACTTCATTTGCAAATATGCCCTTTTTTTATTTTTTTTTTATTTTTAGGCCATTGGATCAATCAAACCAAAAAAAAAAAAAAAAAAAAAATCCAAAAATCAGTTAGCATTCTAGGTTGTACTATATGTGATTATTAATTTATGAATTTATGTTTCAATCCCCTTGTACTGTGGTTGTGGGTGTCATCCAGTTTTATATATGTACTATATACTACAGGAGATAATGAAGCTTCTCATTTTTTGATATATGAACTCTAAGCTGAAGCATTCTGTCAGGGATGGCAGCCTAAAAATTTTGAGATACATTAATGCTTGACCTTGGAAGCAGGGAAAAAACAGTGGTTTGCATTGCATCCTCAAAAGCTTGTTTCTCTATCTCTTTTGTTGTTTCCATAAATATCTATATTAGGGAATGATGATATTGGCATGGTTCATGATGAGTAAGGCTTGTATATATGCATTAGGAATTAATTCACAAAAGCAATGCGAAAAGAAGTTCCTCAAAGATTGTTCAACATACCTATAATTGATGAAACAGAATCATAGGGAAGGTATATAATATTTTGTATAATCAGGACTAGGAATGTCTATCTGCTTGGGCACTTGGACACTTGTAGCATTGGTTGGTGAAGTTTGAATGCAAGCACAAGTGACATTACTCTAGTACAAGTGTTAGTTACATTTATCAACATTTGCACTGTGCAAGCAACTTTTTTTTTTCTTTTTTTAATTATCAAATTTGATAATAATTGGAAAATATTACAGAGAATAATTAAAGGTGTTGTTTGGTAACAATATATAGTAATAACATGGTTAGTTTCTAGTTTCTATTTTTATTTTTTTCTATCTAATTGTATATAATTTGCTTATATCGAATGTTAGCTAATGTTAATTATATAGCATATTAGATATATTAAACAATCGGAAACTTTAAGGAAGGGAAAAAGAAATAAAAAATAAAAAAACAAAAACCAACACAATTCAAAATTTTATGTTCAATTTGGTGTTTTTTTTTTTTTTTCAATTTTATAGTTAACTTAATTACCTAACAAAGTTTAAATACCACTAATCAACACTTGTTTTGATTCGTACTTATGTATATAGATATATATAACAATAGTGTTCAAAAACAACATTTGTACAATTTAATTTTTATTATTTATAATAATCGTTACCTGGAGGTCTTTTGAAGCAGAGAGTATACTAGGTTAGCATATATGCAAGAGGCTCTAACTTTGTTAGAAGGCAAAGCATTTCGTACAGCAATTTGTTTGGCTTCACTATTTTCTTCTTTCATATTTGTTTGATGTTTATCCAGTCCAATTACATTTTGGTCCTTGAAAAGCAGAAACTCCTAACCTCCTAATTTTAAAGAGTAATCTTAATCTATACATGTCTAATTATATACATACATATATATATATATATAAATATAATATAGTTTTTCTATTTTACATATAAACAACAATTAATTTTTAAATTTATTATCAACAATAAAATCTTTATTATACGAATATTTGCAAAAATAATCAGGACCGTCTGAATAGAGTTGAATGTGGATCTGCAAAAAATAGACGCTAAATGAGAAAAAAATATCAGATTTTCCCTCCAAATAAAAACAAATGCTACATAAAAAAAAAATTAAAAAAAAAAACATCGATTTTGCATTTACTCCTTATCAGTATACAATTCTATCCAAACGATTCTGGTCATACAATCTATCCAAACGATTCTGGTCATACAATCGCTCTATATATATATATATATATATATATATATATATATAATCACAATCTCATGTCAGACAACAAACCTCAAAATAAATTAACTAATTGAAAAGACCAGAGAACCTCACCTACAACCTTACAATTACATTGTTACTAGAGTAGAATGTGAAGTACGAGGTAGCTTGGGAAATATTATAGTAATTACACTTGGTTTGAGGATATTAAAATTTGAGGGTGGACTTTCGAAAACTATTGATCCAACGGCCGGGTAATCCGATTGTAGGAGTGGGTCAATAGAAACGCGAGTAGCATATCAAAGCCCCTCCTTTTGTCCACGATGGCAATTTTATCCTCTCAATCTCGCTCGCATGGAGTAAGCAAACCAGAAACCATTAAACCAAACACAAACACAAACACAAACACAAAGAAAGATAATGGAGCTTGGAATTCCTTGCTATTCTTGCACTTCCGTCTACGGGAAACCGGCACTCAACCGGAAAACTACCACCCCCAAGACTCACACTTATCACTTTAATCCATCCAAATTCCGCCGCAAAACGACGTCGGAGCTCCAAACCACCCCCGTCGAAGTCACCGGTCGAGCCGGTAATTCCTACCCTGCTTCAATTCCGACCCACAAGGTTACTGTTCACGACAGACAAAGGGGAGTCGTCCACGAGTTCGTTGTTCCCGAGGTACAATCATTTCTTTCACACCTTCTGTTTGTTTCCTGAGAAAAAAAAAAAAAAAAATTGCTTTATGTATTTCGATTGCTTTCATTGTGGAGCTGTAAAATTATGTTTGGATTCCCTGAAAATTTAAATGGAAACAAAAAGCTCGACGATTTTTCGAATAATTAACTTGCATTGAACTTGGTTAATTAGTTCTTGATTGATTAAAATTGCAGGACCAGTATATATTGCATACTGCTGAATCTCAGAACATTTCGCTTCCATTTGCTTGCAGGCACGGTATTAATTATTCCCTAATCTGCAATATTAGTAGCAATAATATATACGTATATATTCCCACTAAATGCAGTCATAATGAAATTATTTTGCATGGTAAATGTTTTAGAGGATTTGAAAATTTTGCATAATGTCCACTTACTCTTTAGCCGAGAAAGAGTGGTATTAACCATAGTTTAAGCTTGTCAGTTGCAAAAGGAGTATGAGATTCCATCTCATAGTCATAGAGTGAAACCCTAGTGGAGATCTTGTTCCAAAAATAATGTTCTCTAGGTGAGGAATTTCTAAAATTAGAGAATTAGCTTTGGATGTTGACAAAAACTAGTTATAGATGATCTGGTCAACATGATTAATCAAATGTACAAGTCCAAAAATTAGTTACTATGTGAGCAGGATTTGAGGTTATACAAGGAATATGACTTAGCTGGAGGGGTTGAAATTAACATAGGATTCATTAGGGATGGTTCGTAACTAGAAATGACGTGGTATCTCGTCCTTCTCAAAGGTGGGCTGTGGAGCAAACAATGTTATCTCCCTTAATGTGTTGGCATTGTTCCTGCCCCTGCAACCCCCTTGTACTGCTGAAGAAAACCTCAAGTCATCTAGTGATTCTAGATATGCAATAGTACAGGAAATCATGAAGCTTCTCATTTTCTTTCTATATGAACTCTGCTATCACTTGGAATTTTCTATCTTAAGGGTTGCATTCTCTTAGGGAGGGCAGCCTAAAAATTTTGAAATACATTAATGCCTGACCTTGGAACCAAAAAACAAAACACTGGTTTTGCAACCTCAAGCACATTTATCTTTATCTCTTGTGCTGGACAATAAACTGGTCTGAGGGGAATGATGATCTGGCATCATTCATGATGAGTTAGGCTTGTATGCATTAGGCTTTCATGAATCATGAAAGCAATGTAAAAAGCAGTTCCTCATAGATTGGTTGTTCAACATCTAGGAGCATTTCAACTAGTCTCAGAAATTTGAATGCAAGCCGAAGTGGTAAGTGTTGCTTATGTTTTATTGCGCGGCGTTTGGAAGCAAATTCATTATTTTTCTCTGTATTTTGATGAATTGACACTAGGTTGATCAGCTAAATCAAATGCTGCTTTCTTAGATCTGCTGTTAATGAACCTTTTATCTTAATTTGTTTCTTTTCTTGTCACTTTTTTCCCTCTCTAGGATCAGCTATTGCTATTACTGTAGACTATGCTACTGGTCTCTCTCATCCTTTTTGAGAAGCTGTTTCACTTGACAGGTTGCTGCACCAGCTGTGCCGTGCGCATAAAATCTGGAGAAATTAGGCAGCCTAATGCACTAGGCATATCTGCTGAATTAAAATCAAAGGCATGTATCATAACTTTATATCGCAGTGAAAGTTTGACTTAAAATGCAAAGGCATGAAGAAAAGCCATTTGAAAAGGACATAAACAATTACGCAAATAAACAGTAGAACAAAAGATTAAAAGAAAGTATTTTTCATGAGAACCAAGTCTTGTAACTTAGAGCAGTAACAGTTTTCTGATGTCCATACTTGTAGGCTAATTAGTTCGAAGTGGAAGATCGATCATTTGAGAATAACATTTGCTTAAGTTTGCAAGTATGGGTTGCATAAGGTGGTGGTGGTGTTATAATACTGTGCTTTTTTGATGCAAAACTGGATAGAATACAATTTCAGGAGTGTCCTATGTTTTTACATTTTGTCTAAATTTATATTTTCTGAAGTTTTGAGAAAGAGAAGACATAATAAGAGACAAATGAAAAATGTCATTCCCATATCCAGATTTATTGCAAATATAATTTCTTGGTTTACACAGTTGGGAAGTTTTGGGATCTTAATTCTCCTTTAAAAAATATTAAAAATAAAGTTTCTCTATTTTTCTTCCCCTCTTCTTTCCTATGTTCTTAATATAATTTGTGCATTTATCTTGCTAGCTAGTAGTTCATCATGGAAAATTTTGATGTTGTATGCTAAATTGACAAAATTTATGTCAATTTTCTTCGTGATTCAGGGGTATGCACTTCTTTGTGTTGGTTTCCCCACCTCTGATCTTGAAGTAGAAACACAAGACGAGGATGAGGTAAATACAAACTTGCTATCATTCACGTACAGAGAATGATGTTTAGCAATTTTATGTGTTAAATAGAAAAAAGAAAAACCATTCCATTTAACACTGACTACTTAATTTGGCAACAAATAATCTGTGCCTTCCTTTGCTAAAGAATACTTGCAACATATGTTATAAGAGATTGAGAGTAACTGAGGTACCCACCAAGTAGTCATACTGGTATAGGAGATCTAACCAAGCAATCATGATAGCTGAAAGAAATTTCTTAGGAGTTCTGAAATACATTTGTTTTTGAATTGTCTTTCCCTTCAACTGGTCATGCAACTCTGAACTGCTTTGTAAATACAGGTGTATTGGCTTCAATTTGGAAGATACTTTGCGCGAGGACCAATTGTAAGTTCTGAATCTATAAACTCCCAAAATATTTACTGTGAAGTGGTCAAAATGGAGGAATGGTATTTTCAAGTTCTCTTACTTCTACAATGTGCTTGTACTACAGGATAGAGACGACTACGCATTGGAGTTAGCCATGGGTGACGAATAAGCAAATGTAGGGTTTTGATTTTGGAGTTAGGATCTATGAAATGAAATTTGCAGTTTGTATTTTGCTGCAGTTCCTCCCCTGTATTCTCTCTGATTTATATTGTATTCTCTGGACACTGCACATTCAATGCCATATATGATTGGCCAGCAAATTGGATAGTGTCATTTGTGAATGTATCTTTCCTCATGCTAGTCCATCAATAGATCATATTATTGTGAATAAACTTTAATTGTTACATTATTGCCTACTCGAAAAATCAACACAATTTATATTGTATATATATATATATATAATGGTGATCAGCAATATAAGGAAAAATCTATTGTCCTTTAAGGAGTACGTTCTATAGCCTGTATTACATTGGTGGCAAGGATCCATGTGTTCGGATCCCGTTAATGTGTTAGAGGCGGGATACTCCTTTCGGGAGTAACCCAAATATGTCCACAATACGCCGAAAAGGTCATTTTTTCATGGAGTCCAAAGAGGCCACAGAGCCATTGGCAAAATGTTAGCTTAAGCAAAAATAAAAGTTTTACCTTTTTTTTCTTTTTCTTTTTTTCATTTTTTCGTGGAAAAGGAATAGGTTTTCCTACAAGCCCATAAGCTCACCGGCAAAATTTAACTGTCTAAATTACACAAAATAATTTTTACATATGTCTTAGTGTTTCCATTTCTTTTAACTATGCACCATGTGAAGTTACTCATGGTCATAGATGTCTATGGAAAAAATTTCTCGAGCCTTCCACCATAAGAACTTAAATCACTTTATACAATATGAGTTTTGTATGATTATCAATTATAAATGTTAGGGAACTTCAAATTAAGTTAAATATACAAATCTTTTATATATATATATATATATATATATATATGTATGTATAATATAAAATTCAACAAAATATCTCATATATTCAATTAAGGGCATATTTCACAAATCGTATCCTTTGCACCTCCCTATATGGGTCTTTTAGATATGGTAAAAAAATTTGTACAGGGATAAAAATTTTACATGGCACGATAATTGAATAAAAATCCATAAAATACTATAAATATTCGAGTTTGTCTTACCAATATCAAATCTATAACAATGTTAATATGATAAAAGATATAACAATGTCAAAACGATAAAAAAATATTAATTAATAGATTGTTAATAATGAAACATGATCTGTTAACACGTTTAGAAAAATATTTTGATAATATAAATTATATTTATTAAATATTTATTACTTATCCATATTGTCTTATATGTAATATTTTAATTTTTCGTTTTAATATTTAATTTTGTAAATATAATTATTTTTTTATACTACTAACCATTAGTTAAATATACTTTGGAATTAATTATTTTGATTTTAATATTTTACTATTATTATTCTTATTATTACTTTATTTTATTTATAAGAAAATTTCATATTAAACTTAATATGTTGAATGGATTACTAACGGATTATATGATAAATTAATAAATAGATTTGGGTTTCCTTATTCAAACAAAAACTTATTGGATCAGTATCACGATCATGAAAGAAAACAAACACATTAAAAGCTTTAGGTTTTTGCTTTGCAGTATCTTTTAACATTCATCTACTTAGATCACATTGTCTTTTATTTTGTTTTTTTCAGGTTAAATTACATGCTTTCCCTCCGTTGTCAAATATCCCTACGAAATGAAAATTGTCCCATTATTAAGACTCTCTTGTAAATTAATTTGGTAGATTTTAAAGTACTGAATCTCTTTGTCATATGTACTAGCTTTATGTTCAATAATTATCACTATGAAATTACGTCTTATTCAGATAACTTTGGCATAACTCAATATATCACCATCGCCCATGTGGAGGGTCTAACTGCAGACAAAGAAAAGAAAAAACGAAAAAAAAACAAAACAAAAAAGCTGGGGGCCAAACTTTCTATCTCTATCATATATGTTTCTTAATATACCACCATTTACCATAGATTTCCATGTTTCAAATGCAATAGACCTTCGAATTTAAAGCATTCAATTCTATGCCTCAATTTACAAATTATTTTAAAATTAGACTGATGTGAAACAGTTTATAAATTTTAAATTCTAATATATAATATATCTAAACAACATGATACTAAAATAAAATTAATCCTAGAATATGTAAAATAACTTGATCTTTCCTGCTCTTGTAAGTTTGCTGCAAAACATGGAATATGACTTTGATCAATGCTCATCAAAAATCAAAAAGAAAATAGAAAAAGAACAGGAAAAAATAAAGTATCCAAGAATAGTTGTTTAGTGTTTGCCAGACCACAAAACATTGTTGCATCATTCTTTGATATGATATAAAAATTAAGTGAAACGGTTACCAAATCTTGTCTTGTCTTGTCATCTTTTTTTTTTTTCCCCCCCTCCTTTTCTCAGATTAGGAATCTAAATAATGTTCCTTTTGAATTTTCATGGACAAGTTTGCATGCATAGTACGTTTTTCCATGTCTGTTCTTATATGAACATAAATTCATCAAAGATTTTGTCAAGAATTTTAGTAAAACTTTATTTAATCTGGACAAAGATTTCTGTAGAATTTTTTTTCGGTAATAGATTTCTTTATAATTTGAATGACAAATCTGTGCATTTATATATCTGAGGGTGACAGACAGACTATGTTATATAAAATATTAGACAAGATTTCTGTCTGTAAATGACATCTATATGAATTAATGATACTAATTTCCAAGATGGGTACTGAAAAGCTACTTTTTATAGGCAAACTAGCATTGGGAGAGTCGATGTCTTAACATTAAGACCCTTCAGGGTTTTGGCAGGAGTCTTGCACTGGAAGAGTCAATGTCTTTAAATTAAGACCCTTCAGGGTTTTGGCAGGAGTAGGAAAGCAATCTCTACTAGTACATAGTTGATAGGTGCAACTCATGTATGAATTTCCTGTCCCCATCACCATTAGCTATATAAACTTCAAATACCAACATTAAATTTAAATTCTTAAAGTAACTTACATATTGTTGATAAGTATAAACATAAAAGAATTATCATATTAAAACCATCTTAATGGAAATATACATAGGAATTCTCATATTAAAATAATTATGATAAAAAATCATCAGAATTTGTTTTATCACTTTTTGAATTATTTAACGTTATTTAGAAATATCTTTAAAAATTTTATAAATCTGTATAGAATTTTTTTTTTTTTTAAAAAAAAAAACCTTATATAGGATTCATTAAGTTTTAACCCTTTTAAAATTTTAATATTTTATTCAACTCCTATGAGCTACCAATATATATATATATATATAAACTTCAGGGATTGAAGGAATCAAAGAACTAATAATAAAACCTTTACATTATTACGAAGACAGTTGAGATAGCAATGATATATGATGTGTAACTTTCAAATTCTAGGTTACATAATTTATGTAACTAAATAATCTTATTCTTACTTATAACTTGAGTCACAGCCACTTTAATGTGCTCTCTATCAACCTGGTCTTTACAAATGCCGTTATGATGGGTGGGGCTTAAGAGGGCTCACCACTGACATGGACACATGGTGATCAGGTCACCTTAAGTTGTAGCCAGCAAAAATAATTGGTCCACAGATCCAAATGATGTGTACCTTAATTAGTACAGTAGATTTTCTTGTCTTTCACACTCAGGAAATGGTATCTGCAACATCAATCAATCAGGATATGCCTCTTAGGATATTATTATGTTTCACAAATATTATACACTCTGAGAATGACTTCATGCAATTATGGATGTTGTTTTAAGGAATTTAAGGCTTGAGCTCAAAATGTTTCAGAATCATATATGTATATCTGATTGACTTTACTTTTTTTTTTTTTTTGGTGGTAATTGTATATGAATAACTTGAAAATGGATAAAAATATGAATAGAATTGACTGAAAATTGAATTCCCTAGAAGACTTAGAAAAGCTACTGCATTAAGTTAATTGGAAATTCCCATATAGTTGAACTTGAAGTGGAACACATGAGCTAGTTTCTCATGCATCTATTTTACTTTTTAACACCAAGATTGGTGATGGAGATCACTCTCTTTATTTGTACTTTTCTTATTATTTATTTTTTCTGCAGGCCAAAGCCATAGAGTTGTTACTCCTGAAGCCTGCATGAGCCTCAGTTATGGTAGGAGTACTGTCAGATTTTTTATACAGATCTTGTCTTTTATATAGACTACTTTAGAGGGTTTTTTTATATAGGGAAAATTAAGAAGCATTAAAGTGTCAATTTAGTGAAAATAGAATATGTTTTCTTAGGAATTTAATATTATGTAACCAGATGGGTCGGAAACAATTTCAGTGGGTTTCAATAGCTAATAAAGATGGACTTCACTATTTCAGATATGAGGTTCATTTGTAAGACAAATTGTAAATGAGATTTGTGGAAAGAAATTATGAAGTCAATGCCTATAGGATTATTTGTGACTTAGTTTGGTGGGAAGGAAAAGTGGAAGTTAAAAAATGGAGAGAATGGAGGAAAGCCCGTCGAATTAATATATAATGATGATAAGAAATGATAAAATTATAAATCAGTCATAAGAAATTTTCTTTCCTTTCCATCTTCCAATCAAACAAAGGAAATATATATATTTATAAATACATATCATATTTTCTTTCATTTTTATTGTATCAAACAAAATGGGGATTAAAATATTCATTTTTTCCCCTCCTTTCACTTTTCCATCCCTCATATCCTTAATCCTTTCTTACATTTCCTCCTATCAAACAAAGGCATACATATTTGATGTATAATTCGAATTTCATGGCATGAAATTACTTGTAGGACACCTTTTTGTTGAGCAGAACCTTTTAATGGTTGTAGGTCAAATCTGCTCAAACATCAGGACATAGATAAATGTTAACAGCTTTTTGTTTAGACCAAAAAGAGGCAAGATATTTTTTTTTTGTTTTCATTGAAAGAAAAAATTCTGAATTGACATAAAAGAAAGGCATTTAGCTCAATTTATAAGCAGGGTATTGCTTGGCCAATGTAATGGTTGTGTCACATATCAAAGCATCTCATACTAATTTTTATCCTAGCACAGTAAGGTTCAAATCCACCATATATATATATATATATAGATAGAGAGAGAGAGGGGGGGGGGGGGGGGGGGGGGGGGGGGGGTGGTGTGTGTGTGGAATTAAAAAAATAAGTATATCCAACTTTGACTTAACTATAACTTTGTTTGTCTATATCCAAAGATTCTTTCTGGGTGTTTTCAGTCTTAGAAGTCCTAGTTAGCTTACTGGAATATGGTAGTCAAAATCAAACATTGTTAACCTTATAAATTACTTTCTTTTGAAGAATCCCACACCTCAAGTTTCACTTAATAAAATATCTCCTGGTCCCCCAACATAAAATTATCTTGAATCAATTCATTGGGGTATCATAAAATTGACTGCTAAGCAAATTGCTTGTGTTTTGGACCATTTTAATAATTGAAAAGCGGGGGGGCGGGGTGGAAGGATGTGTGGGGTTGAGGGGTGGTGAGGAATGTAAAAGGTATCTAAAAACTTACAACTTTTCCATGTACTTGAAGCTGTTCATACACACAATTTTTTATAAGTAAATGAACGGAATGTAAAAGGTATCAAAAAACTTACAACTTTTCC
Organism: Ziziphus jujuba; assembly: GCF_031755915.1. NCBI lineage: Eukaryota > Viridiplantae > Streptophyta > Magnoliopsida > Rosales > Rhamnaceae > Ziziphus > Ziziphus jujuba. The sequence continues at coordinate 14,393,827 of NC_083384.1, forward strand.
ATCTACTTGAAGCTGTTCATACACACAATTTTATAAGTAAATGAACATGAAGTTTATCTTATCCGAAAGATTTCCAAAATGCACTCACATTCCAAAAGTCTTCTCTGATACAAATACTTTTCATACACCCAAGCAAGGAAACCAAAAAATACAAAAAGTGAAAAACAAAAGCTATTTATTCATAAAAGGGTCACGCAAGGGAAAAATAACTCTATACATGTGACTCAAGGGCAAATTTTTCTCTGCTTATCATGCATTCATAGTGGAAATTTTAAGATTGCAAAACCAAAGCTACAGCGTCCGTAATAACCAACTTTTTAAGTGTATGGTAATTTTGTTTTAGCTGTTAAACTTCTGTTCAGCCGCGCTTGTTGTGACCTGCATAAGCCAATAAAAACCATATTAACCATCTAAGTAGCTTCATGTTACAGATAAATTGAAAAATGAAGTTGAAAAAAAGCAAATGGAAATGTATAACAGTTCAAGGGGTATACAATAAAATTGATTACTCTAAATAAAGTTCCTATTATAGAATAACAAATCATCAAGATCACTGAGTTTAGGTTCTTAGATTCAAGACCAAAAAGGTGTTATTTTAAGTTTTGGTGTGTAGCAGAATTGTATTGTCCTTCAGTTAGGGTATGAAAACATTCTATGAAGTGTGTTGTGTGGAAGGTTTCATTGACATGCCAACCAGTTTAGGACAAGTTAATGCTATCGATGAAAAACTTACAATGCAGCACAGGCTCACAGTCTATTTTGATTTTTTTTTTTTTTTTTTTTTTTTTTTTTTTTTTTTTTTTTGAAGCCATGCATTGTTATAAAACTTTTGATTATCATCATTAACAGCAATGAGAAAGTAGTATGGCCCTATTGTAAATTTTTTTCCATGCCATGTTAAAATTCGATTTTGATGCATGTTTAAACTACAAAGACAGACAAAGGGACTAGTTTCAGGTAACATGTTCAGAATCAAAAAGAAAAATCCAATACTCACCCCTACTGATGTCACAAAATTGCAAACTGCACATTTCACAGATCTTGCTCCATATTGATACATCAATAGCATCCTGCAGTTCCCACAATTGACATGTGCTACCTGATTCGCTGTAACAATATAGATATAATGCATTTCATGTTTATTTCCAACTACGTTTGCCATTGAGAAAATATATTTCAAAGTTTTCTTTCCAGGCAAGAAATTATTTAGTTAAAGGACGGGTAATAGAAGAACACATTAAAAATATAGATATATATAGATATATATATATATAAAAAGGTGAAATTGTGCTACTAATCTGTACCTTCCAGTGCAAGATTGACAGTGTGACAACAAGAACATTGAACGCTTGTTGCTCCCCGAATATACATGAGTAAGGTATGGCAGCCTCCACAAACCAGTTGAGCCATTTCTGTGCCTGTTTAGAGTTACACAGAAAATGTTAGAGGTGGTATGGTCTAAAAACATACAAAATTTTCGACTCTACTAATCAAATTGAGCTTCAACCAACATAATCTGTTAAAAGAATAATGGAAGGTAAGGAAATCAAAATCAAATGAGAAAGAAGAAATACCAGGAGGTGGCACAGCAGTTACTGCATTGCAAACAGCACAGCAAACCGAGGTTGCTCCCACCGGGTAGACTAAGAGGTTTCGACATCCAGAGCATACAAGCTGGCTTTGTGCACCTGATGATGACCAAATATTAGCATAGTAAACTAGATTAGTGACTAATGTATCATTTTACATATGCATTCAAATGTATGTATGAACATGTTTCATTGCAAAACCAGAATATCCTTTTTTCATTGGATTCAATCTTCCATCGGCATAGTTCCATTTCCCCCAATCAATTTTTTTACAATCAGAAATTAGTAATCACTTTTTTTTGGCTTTCAATTTGCCTAGTTTTCCCCAAACCACTAGATGGTTTTGTTTAAAAAGTAATTAAACTGTATAATAAGATTATCTGATTGCTGAGAAGACAGAGGAGATGGAAGAAAAAAAAAATAAAAAAATAAATCTTATTGCACAATCTTATTATCATTAAGGACATGCAATCTATTTGTCAAAACACCAGAGAGACAATTCACATTGTTCCAAAGCCAATTCTTTATTATAAGCTTACAGATTCGTAAAAAATACCATTTGCAGGTGGTGTATATGGTGCTGGAGGAGATGGATAGGGAGCAAGTGGAACTGGCATTCTAAATCTTACAAAGAGGCACTCTTTCTCTTCCAAAGCTTTTAGAAGCTTGCTGCCTCAGACACAGAGAAAATCACATTCTTACCATATCTGAAACACAGAAAAAAGTGAAAAAGGGTCTCAATGGCACAAACAAGGATTATTCATTTTGCCAAAAGAATTCCAAGAAAATTTCATTAAAAAAAAAAAAAAAAAAAACAGAGCGTGGAGAATCATAAAAGTGTCAGAAAAATAACATTACCCCAGAAAAGAGAAACCAAATACCCAAATTGACAAGCTTTAAAGCAAAGCCAATATTAGAATTATACCTCTGGTTAGTTTTTTAGGTGATTCCCAGAAATATAGAAGAAACCTGAAAGACACTTTTACAAGAGAGCTATGGAGTTAGAGTTGAAAAATGGGAAGTGGGGCAAACACACAACTTTGCAAGTTGTAACAACTAGTGTGGGGATGGATAGAGAGAGAGGATATAATTGAAACATTGATGGCCAAAGTAGAGTGACAAATAGAAAATAAAAAATAAATAAATAAAAAAGAGGGTGGTGTTAAAAATAGATTTGTTACCTTTTTCCCCACCCCGAGTTCATCTTTAAAGGTGCAATGGAACTTTTAAAGTTCTGTTTAGAACAGCTTAATTGGCAACCATCGATAATAATTTTAAATTTTGATTTAAAGTTTGAAAAAAAAAAAAAAACTCATGCATTTATCAGGAACAGTTTAATTAACAAACATCACCAATGCTAATCTTTAAATTTTGATTTGGCAATAAAATCGATCTTCGTAATTTATTAAAAAAATTAGAATTTTCACAACAAATTTTATTATTTTTATTTTATTTTTTTAACTTTTAGATAGGAAAGTATTAAATACTCCTGAAATACGTGTTACCACTATAATACAAAGATGGGTCCACACATAGGGTCCACCTTGTATTAGAGGAAGTATTGTGGGTTCTTTTTTCTTTAGATAGATGTTGGTGATTTAACTTCCATTTTTTCTGTTGGTGGCATATCAAGATCAACTTTGTCAGGAACTCAGGGACCCACAATTCCTCTCTTAACTCATCTTCTACTCTCTTTTTCTCTTTGGTTGGCTTCCCATTGGTGGTCATACATTGCATGCACGTGACTGATGCAAACCAGCCACACGCTTCTCTCTCATGGGGGCTATTCAAGGGCTTTGAGACAGCCACGCCACACAACAGAAAGAAATCAGAACCATCTGTCAGAGAAAAAGAAAAAAAGAAAAAATACATTTTCTCTGGAAAATCTGAATTGCAAAAAGAAAAAGATGTTACCCCTCTTTTCAAAAGCTTTTAGCTGGGATGGAGGTGGTCCTTCTTCTCTGTTTTTTTACATCATGAGTTTTATTTTTATTTTTTTGGCCGTCACAATATTTTCAATCTTTACATGCATTAACGTCATGCAATGTGTGTTTTCCAGATGGGTTTTCTTGTAAATGTGTTTGGCATGCATGAAAATATTGGTGCTTTTCTTGTCTTCCACTGCCATTTTTGGTTCAGGTAGTGTATCTTACTTTCTATTTGAATTCTCTTGTCAGGAAAACACTAGGAAATGGAGTCGAGTTGTTGTATGTCTTAAATGATGTTTAGCATAAGATTATACCAAACCAAATGAATTATTTACTTCAAAGAAATTACCTTGAATGGGATAAGCTAAAAAGTCTAAGGGTCTGTTTAGTATGGTTTACTTTGGAACAATAAGTATTTATTGGTTGTTATAAACTTTATTAACTAAGAAAATGCTTTTCAAAATGAAGAAGTTAAAATTTTTTACTTCTCAAGAATACTCACTTTGAGTTTAAATGGAAAATTCAAAAAGGCATTAAATAAAGTTCAAAAAAACACTTTTTAACTAATAATAAAATATTGAACAGCTTTTTAATAAAAATTCTTCTTATATAAGTTCTGTTCAAAAAAAAAAATTTATAACCAAAAACTTTTTTACATAACCTATAACAAACGAATACAGGGGAAAAAATTAATACAAAGTAATCTGATTATGAATTGTAAAAAAGGGATATATGTTCTTTTCAATCAAACAGAGACTTAATATATACATTTTGATTTTATAATCTAATCAAAACCCACATTGTTTAACACTAAAGATTGCATTTGGTCAAGTAAAAGATCAAGGTTGTTAAGATAAAAATGGGATTTACTTTTTATATCCATACGCTATTATATATATAATCTATATGAATAAATCTTATGCACATATTAATATATTACCTATCTTGTCAAATCACATGTCAATCAACCTAATCTATATGCTTTTATTACACAAATTTATGCAATCAATATCTATCACATGTTCATATGGATTAAGTCGGTCTCTGTAGATAAATGCCTTTTTAGATCTATTAATATATATCTTTGTCTTTCTGAATTATCCAATACTCTTTTAGATTTCTTTCCTTGAATTTAATACTCATAAAAAGTAAAATTACAAACACAATTAAGTTTTATAAAATTTCGGATATCAACTATGAAATGGTACTATCACATGGAAGAAAAGACACATGAAAGAAAAGAAAATTAAGTAGCCAGACACATGGAAGAAAAGAAAATTGGAATACAAACAAATAAACTAGTGACATTACACTTTGTAATTAAGGTCAAATAAGTAAGCTTAATGACTCAATTATTGTTACAAAATAAATTGTTAGATTTTTTTTTTGTTTTTTATTTTTTTTATTTTGGGATAAGGGGCTTTTCAGGCTGGAGTAATTAGTTGATAAACCACAAAGGTATCCTATTGAGGACGTCAAAGTTTTATCCATCTAACTTTTGGATTTTTTTTTTTTTCCCGCTTTATCATCTAACTTTTAGTTTGCTATTCATTTCCTTTTCTATTTTCTTTTTTTTTTCTTTTTCTTTTTTAATTTAGTTCCCCGGTTTTTGACTTTGATTCACATTTAATTTATTTACGAGTCAATTTGTTGTAATGCAGGAATTGGTGGTCAATGAACGTGTCATTTTCTCTTGCAACTTGGATTCCACATAAAAGAAAATTTGCGAGCAACAAGTTTCTTGATTTGGTAATACATGCCTCTATCCTACGTTTGTTTGACAAATTTCACAATAGCATTTTAAATCTGATGGCAATCAAATGTTGTTTGCTGTTGGAAATATCTAGTTTTCATATAATCTCATGAAAATTTTCGCTTCTGTATTTTTTTTTTCCTTTTTTTCGGATACATGGAAATGCATTTTTGAGGCTCAAAATTTTTAAATGCTAAAAATCTTTTCCCAGCCTTAAAAAGCCAATTTCTTACATCATTTTCCTTTAGAGCAGTGACGACAAAAGAACAAGAAACCCAAGCATAATCGAATCCAGGACACAAAAGGTTAAACATCAATAGTCATTATTATCTAAATTATTCCCGAAGGCATCTTTTGTTCCATGATTTTGAATGTCTAAAGTTTCACATATGAGATCCAATCTAAAATTGAATGTTTTATTAAAAAAAAAAACCCAAAAAGAAAAATTTAATTATGAGGCTAAGAAGAGATCAGTCAAGAAAAAGAAAGGAAGTCATATTAAATAAAGAGAAAAGAAATGGTGACAAATGATTGAAGGAAGGACAAAAGGGAGCAGTGAAATGAGTCCATGGGTATGGGCATGGAACCCTAGGAAGCTGTAGGGAACACTACAAAAGACCATTACCGGGTCCATAGATAAGCAAGAAAAAAGAAGAAAGGGACCACTGTCTTTTGCACTTCTGTGCCTTTTCTCTGCACTCTAACTTCATCCCAACTGGATATTCTTCTTATTATTCTAGAAAATACCTCCAATAATTCAGTTTCACTCTATTATGTGCACCAGCTCAGAAAATTCAATTTCCATACAGAACAGACCTCAATAGGTTTCTTGAAATAAATAAATAATATATATATATATAGGATGTAGATGGTCTATTCGCAGATCCACACTAAAATCGATGTTTTTAAAAAAATAAAAAAAAAATTGGTTTTGGTATATCTATATAACAACAAAGGCAATGCTTTTTCTTAAATGCAGACAAGCCGCACCATAGTAACGCTATATATATATATATATTCATTTAGAGCTGAAATGTATAAATTGAATAAACTTTATTCGTATTTTTTAAAAACAGAAAATGTTTTATGTTTCTTTTTTTCTTTTTTTTTTCTTTTTTTTAACTCCTTTCCCTATTACTAATACCAAACATATGATTAGTGTTAACAACGAATGTTTATATATACACACACACACATATATATAGGACGAGTCTACGGTGCGGACCGTCCGCATGCGGATCTGCACCAAAATTGACACTTTTAAAAAAAAAATCGGCTTTGCTATGTCTATGTAACGACAAAGCCGATGCTTTTTTCAAAAAAACATTGGTTTTAATATAGATCAGCATACAGACTGTCCGCACCGTAGTCTTACCCCATATATATATATATATATATATATATATATATATATATATATATGTATATGTAACCAGATTCATATCATATCATATCATGTCAACCTAATAATAAACCTAATAATAGTAAGTCAACCTAATAATAAACCTAATAATTTTACTATTAGAGGCTCCATGTATAGACACGGGTATAAAATTGCAGAAAAACCTTTGCTCAAAACTCTAGGCAGGTAGACAAACAAGCTAAAACGTGGACATGTTTTTCCCATATGGCAGTTTTACTCTTCAAATAGTTCTTTCAACCCATTTCTCAATCAGGCAATGATAGGCCAACATCATTCTGAACCTATCAATTTTCACTTTTAAGAATTTCAATGCCTCTAATTTTGGGCAGTTGGTTCACAAATTTTCTGAAAAAGAACAGCATTCTTTCTTTCATTGAGTTCGGATGTGGGAAATAATATTTTCGAGAATATGAAGCAGGACAGCAATTATCATATACTTGACTCAAGACATGAGAAACATGCTTGAGATGCATTTTGCTTTGCATAATCCAAAGTTCAGGCACCACCATAATTTCTCTTGGGGCCTCCATCACCGACAATGCGTAGCTTGGCTTTCATGTTAGGGACCAAAAATGTTGTTTTGCTCCCATACAAAACCCATACAGCTACCAAAAAATTGAGGAGAGGGCCGGTTGTTTTTTTTGGGGGGGGGGGGTGTGGAGTTGAGCGGGGAGGGGTGGAGGAAAGCACAGTCACAGATTTAGCAAATCTTAGCATCCAGGCCAAATAAAATTTTTTATTCATACTACTTGGCTGGTCCTTGGTGGGGCAATAGATCCAAAGTCTATGATATTGATAGGCTTTCAGGTCCATTCTCAACAAGTTATCAACAAAAATAAAATAAAAGAAAAAGGAAAAGAAAAGGAGAATTATAAGTGTTCTAGTGTAAACCATTTACTAAGTAGAACAAATATTTCTAGTCATTTATCATAATCAATCCACTTGGATGGCTTTAAGAAAATAAAAGGAAAGGTAGGATTTTGGACCTTATGCCCAACCTCATACTCATCTGATAACAGTCCAAGGTCTTTAACTCAAATATGTGGCACAAAGGCCACCATTGACACACAGGCAGCATGCCCAAGACCCTGCTAGAAGATAAGGCATGCATTTTTGCAGCCGAAAATTTGGACTCCAAAACCCAATCTCATCAGAGGTTATCAACGCCAAACCAAATAAACTGCTTTTCTTTTTAGCTGTTTTGACAATTTTTCTACTACAAGTATTTTCCAACTGAAAACAACCCCTTATAATCTTACAACAGAGGCAACAGAGATTGAAATTTTACGCAAGTTAAGCAGCTTAATTTGGACCAGACAAAAAATCAGGACAAAATTTTCTTCCCCTTGTCCAAACAAATAGTCCCATCAAATCTGATACTGACAACTAAATCTGTGGGCTGCCCATAGATCAAAATGCAACCTAAACTTTAAGCTACTCAAAACACCAATGAAATTCTGATGTGCTTGTATAAAAACAAGGGGAAGATTAAAAAAAAAATAAATAAATAAAGTATAAAAAATAAAAATAAAAATAAAATAAATAAAAATGTAGGAAAAAGGGCAGGGGAGAAATTCTATGGATGATAAAGACAAATTTTGACATCAAAAATGATGAGAGCACCTTCAACAGAAATTTCTGATTCGTATAGTCAAGATAGGGACATTCTATAACAGGCAATGACTTCAAACCAAAACAAAAAACAAAATGACTTGAATGTTGTAATATCAAGTAATGCATACATAAACAGTACCAGTTTCTAAATAAATTTATGCCATGCCTAACATTCTTTAATAAGGGCCCGTTGGACTAATTTTAATATGAAGAATCCAACGTCATAACCTTCCACTCATCATTCATGAATTTTCATTTGTTGCCCAAAAACAAAAGGGGCAAAAACCAAAAAAGAAAAAGAAAAGTGGAACTTTCTTTTGATAATAAATCAATTTGTGGCATATGAGATGTTTATTGTCATCTATCAGGATTAATTGTACAAATTTGACTTACATGTAAGTTCCACAAAAGGAAAGATTTTATGTACAGATAGAAATACCCGGAAAGACTTACCTATCGTAAATCATTTTACTCTTTATCACTCTCTGGATCAGGATTCCCATAAACAATGGAAAGATAGCATCCTACTGTCGCCAAAGTGAGGCCTGGAAACCTGTGAGAGCAGCCTGGTCGTGGATCAATTTTAATGAATGGCCAACGCATGAGTTCAGCAGCTTCACATTCCTCCCAGCCATCTCCAATTACACAAAAACGGACATTTGGGCTGTCAAAACGTTCTTTGATCCATTGAAAACATTGGGGTTTCCCCACTTCCCATGAACTATAGACTGAAGAAATTAGAGACAAGTCAGAAATATTTTTCCAACTTCAGAATACATTCTCAGAGCCCATACTACAGGTATTATATTATAATGCATAAATAAGGCATATTATGAGATTGCTACACTCCATAAACAATCCACAACTCTAAGGTCCATCAAGTCCGAATCTTGCACCAATCTAAACAGGGTTCCAAATGTTCTTGTTCTTTCTTTATATGTATAAGCTAGTGTTTAAGCTAGCATGCATATGCCAATGACTAGATAGGAATTTCAACAAGTATTAAGTGAACCCTCTCTCTCTCTCTCTCAGAGACACATACACTGTAAACATATTCCTCTCATATCCAATCATGAGTGAGGATATGTGTGCTAGGGTTACTAGTATCATTTGTTTAAAAAAGTCCATAACAAAACGAAGTTTAAACACAAGAGACAGTAAACTTATACCGATAAAAGTCAAAAAGAATTCCAGTTTGCTTTTTGCAAAATGTCTATATTGTACCCTTAATATGCAATGAGCAAACACATACTTTCTTGGGGCCGATTAAAACATGTAAAACAAAATGTCATTTACCTAGAAGACAAGCTTCATTATTTATTGAAAGAAAAACATAAATAAACTAATAAATTAAAAGTCTGATTACTGACCATTTCCATGTGTTATCAAATTGTCAAATCGAAAAAGCATGCATTTTACAAGGCTGGGGATCAATGAGCCAGATGTCACTAATAGATTAATATGTTGACACTTTGAACCAGCAGAGGCAACAGAACTATCTTCGAGCCCAGAGGAACACTCCTCCAAGAAGGCATGAGCTACATAAAAACAAAGATCATAAAATAAAATATTTCATATTGCTTGCTAAATGAGAGAGTACAAAAAATGCAGGCATGCAGTGTCTCTGCGAAGCACATGATGGAAAGGTATGTGTATATGCTATCATCTAGCAATGCGAGGGATTAAAAATAGAAATCAGATCAATAGATAAATTATGGACGGAAGCAACATACAGCACATATCAACTCCATCCACACTGTTGACTCCTTTCTTGTCTGCCTAAGGTTTTCATAGCAATTGGTTCACCAACAATCATAAATGAAGGACAAAATACACTAGCGCTATGTTATAGAACAAAAGCTAAAAAGGCAGTCACTGGATGGTATGATGAGTTTAGAGGCGCAAGGGGGGGGTTGAGAGATAATGAATAAAGAAGCCAAAATTTTGGGATATGTAACTAAGGAGGGAATCACTGGAACCACTAAATGAAAGGTGCTACCTCCATTGAGAGATAATGAATAAAGAAGCCAAAATTTTGGGATATGTAACTAAGGAGGGAATCACTGGAACCACTAAATGAAAGGTGCTACCTCCAGTTATTTAGTTTATACTTCTTAAGAATCTTGATCGACCAAAAATGACAGAGAAAATAACAACACAATAGCATCAATATAGGATTCAATACCTGAGGACAGCCATCTGTCTGTATATTTATCAGTCATATTATACAACTCATCCCACTGTTTTATCATCTCTTGATCAAAAAATCTATGCAAACCCTGAAATAAAGGTCAAAGTTTGAGATTTTCTGCCAGACAGACATAATACCATATCAACCATACTAACTTTCTTAAGCAGAAATTTCAATGCATCCACAGTTCATTACACGCATAAATGAAAGACAAGAAAAGAAAAGAATCAATAAAATGAAACCCTCCCATACAACCTCGCTTTCTATTAGACAATAATCAATCTCGTTAATGTGCAATTTTCTTCTATTTTTCACTCTCACTAATGAACAATATATCCCTTTACTCATGTACAACATATCAAGTATCCACAAATCAAAAGATGAGTAGTGAACCATCCCTGTAAAACATATAATACCACAATGAAAAAAAAATATATATATATATATATATATATATGAATAAACACTACCAACAAGAATTATGCCAGTTTTTGTGTTTTCAAGGACAGCATCACTTCTACTAACCTCTGAAAGAACACAACATAAGGACTAAAGCTCAGAAAAAGGTTGAGATAATCTGATCAGATAAAGTGTTCCCCATACATGTTAGAATTTTAAACTCAAAAGGCTCAAAGAATCAGATGGCTCTCATATAAAAACATATAGATTCAACGAGCACAGTAGCTAACTGATAGTTATATGGCCAAAACAGTTGCAAATTTCCGTAATTGAAACTTTTTATGGTTAGAGAGTTTCCAGGGTTTTAATAGAGAAAATAAAGTCTGAGAAGGATCTATATTACTTGTTAAGGTTGGTTTAGCATATTTCTTACTTGTCATTTAGATTGTATGCAGCCTATACCCCCTTTTAGAAAAGGGAAAAATTCATCGGCAGTTAATAATATATAGGTTTTAGATTCTCTCTAATATTTGGTCTGTTATTTCTTTCCCTTGTGGATTTAAAGGTCCCTTGCAGATCCAAGGATTCCCCTTCACATCTATAAGAATGGCACTCGTTCAATACTTGATCCCTCTGCTTTGAATCACCATCCACAGGAACAAATAAATAGCCCCTATAACCATGTACACATGATAAATAAAGTTCCTAGTGCCCATTGCAAAAAGCACTAAACATCTTCATTTTCAATGAACTCTTTAGCTGTGCAGTGCAGGAAAATGAAATTTGCAGTTGTACAGAGTACAGCATCTAGAATCTAGAAATACTCATCCTGCATCATCTTTGTGGAACTGGATTTTCCTATCATTTATACAATAATGAAAGACAGGTAATGGCAAGTTGATTGTCCCTAAAAATGTTGTATGCAGAGAATAGTATCTCTCTATTTTCCATTACGATTAAATAGATTTAATGCAGTCTTGAATCCAAAAGAATTTTTATTGAAATATACACAGAAAATATAATAACAGGTTTTAGCAGAGTTTAAGACAAACCTAATTATGAGTTCCAAACTCTAAATAACAGAAACAAAATACTTAAATGTAGACGGAGAAGAATTTGTTGTAATTCGTAATACCAATTTGCTCAAATACCTGTTTGTAGTTGTGGGCAATAACTCTATGCCTATAAGCAAGTTTTGTTTTGCTAGCATCATCATATGGAGGACCAAACCCATCATGGTTGAAATCATATTCAGAAAGATCACGTCCATCATCATACTGGCTTAAGGCACCAAGAAATGGTTTATTGTAGTTTTCAATCTGCATCACCAATACTAAAAATGAAACTTTAAAACTACCATGCAACTCAAGAAAGAATAAGCATTTGACTGTCTGTTTATGCAAGCGAAACTCTAAACTTACCTGTTCATAAAAGAAATGATTGTCGCACAAATCAAGAATATACTTCTCCCACACCTTTCCGATCTCTATTCCCTCTTGTACATCCTTTGAACCATTGAAAGCCTCCGCATACGTCCCATTCAACAAAGACTTGAGAAGTATAAGAGTCTCATCCATATCCCATACATATACATTTACTTTGTGATCCATGTTATTCTTAGTAAAGCCCTTTGTCTTCAGGTCAGCAACACTTGTACTTTCACCCATTATATTTACTATTATGCAATCAATTACAGAGCCTAGAAGCGGGTTCCCAATCTGGAGCATAAAGAGAACCATTTTGGAGAAATTCATCAAAAGATTATGCATTTATGTAAACCTGTTAGAATCTTTTTCTACCTTTTTTTATTTTTTATTTTTTATTTTCCTCTCCTAACCAAACTTGTTGGAAACTTGATATACTCAACAAATTTGAATGATAAATGTGTTTTAAGATTGATTTTAGGCACAAACAGCAAAACTGATTCAGAAATGAAAAAAACAAAAACAAAACCAAAAAAATAAATAAATAAAAAAACCTAAATTGTAAAAGCTGATTCTAAGTAAAACCCAATTAACAAAATGGCATCAAAATCAAGGATACAATACAAGATCAATGAGCAGAAGCAGGAAAGATTGTTTACCTTGGGTCAGCACTCAACAGGAGATTTGCCAGCACGAGACAACCCTTGTGGAACGAAGATCAGTGATGGTACTGCTTAAACGATTGAAGCGCTTGCTTTGTTTGGGCTGATAAAACACAAGCCCAACCCAAATGCTATAACAAGTTGAGCCCAGAATCCGAAAACCAAATCTAAGACCCCAACACAGTTGGCAACTTTTTATTTATTTTTTTATTTTTTCATATTTTTGGGATGAAAACCACGGTTGGTGCCTTGGTGCTTATTATTATTACATTTTAGTATTTTACCCTCAAAATTATAATATATTTTACCTTTTACCTTCCAAATTATATATATAAAAAACTCCATTGCATCCAAGGGATGGAGCCAATTGAAGGAAGTCATAGTCCAATCACCTTATGGATTTGAGATTATGGGTTCGATTTTTAATAAATTTCATTTTTGTTTTATGGTATGTTTTATCTTTTTAAACCATAAATGAGATAAGAACCTACAAAAAGCTTCATAATGTCACCGTTCTAATCCTGACAAGGTTATAAGGCAGGTCAAACAATGGTATATTGAACCAAATAACTACTAGGTCCATTGGAACGTCCATTTTTTATTCACCAAAAATATAAATGAATAAAAAACTCTCATGTTACTTTTTTTTTTTTTTTTAATCAATCTAGTCCAATTGTAAATGTTTAAAAAATAATTCGATAAAATTAGCTATACATAATCTATATAATTTTATTTGGTTTTTGTTTCTATCTCATTTTTATAAATTGTGTATATGGCTAATTTTTTTTCAAAATTTATTGAAAAGAAATTACATGATTGAGCTAAACTAAAAAGAAAACAATAGTTGAAGGAGTGCAATATGAAAATTTTTATTAATTTGAAAGATAAAGTATAAAATGTGTCACAAGAAGTTCATGTATCTAGTAATTTTCGTAAGATCCCAAAGCGTGTCAAACTTCCCTTTTTCAAAAATTCAATTTTTAAGCCGTCATAGTGTGAAAATTATGAAATTAGTTAAAATATTCTTCTATTTCTCACTAAATTTTTCTTAATTCTACATAATTTCATCACTTTTCTCTATATTTTATGCACTATATTTATTTTTAATATTATTTTCATATATTTATAATTTATGCATTAATTTTCTATTTGTATTTGTAAGTTTTACATCTATTACAAGAAGTCTGAATTTTAAACCAACTCCATCTATGAAACCAAATTATGATTCTTTCAATTCCAAACCTTACTAACAAACAATGTTAAAACATAAATGGTAAATAGCAATTTGTTATTATTTAATTTTGAAATTTAATAATTGAGATCCCCAGTTTTAAAATCCACCACATTGATCTTTCTATTTTTGATTTTATGTACATTAATAAAAAAAATTAAAATGTTCAATGGAATGGGTTTTAAAACTTATGACTAAAATTATAAAACTTAAACTAAAAAAATATTAAAATGAAATTAATTTAAACATAAAAAAAAATAATATCATTTAAATAATTGTTCAAGATAAAGAGTCTAAGATCATGTTAGGTATAGCCTTTATATTTTTTTTTTCTTTCTTTGGTAAAGAAGCTTAAGTGGAAAGACAAAAAATTAGAACTGTTATTCCTAATCTAGACAAGATTTAAATATATCTTTATTATATTTGTAAAACAATAAATAAATAAATTTAAATGATTTATCATAAATTAAAAATACATAAATAAATATAAAAGTTGAATTTTTTATTAATTTTGATCAAATTTGAATTTTTTTGAAAAAAAGGTATTTATGAAGGCTAAATTGTGAATCTAATTCAATATTCATACCAAAATATAAATAAGAATGAGTATTCAATTTCTTTGTTTTTATTTTCTTAAATATTTATTTTGACTTTAATAGAAATAATCCTCTAAACCAAATATGCTCTAAGTGTTTGACTGCAGTTAATAAGTAGTTGTTGGCCAAAAATACAACCTTATAAACTATTCTAAAGAAGTCAAAATTTTAAAAGCCCATAGCCTTTTTTTTTTTTTTTTTGGTTAAAAAGGTCTAATTAAAAATCAGAAATATTTTTTGTAAATATACATAATGTTTGCCTACACTTGACAAGTATTTTGATAAAAAAAAAATATTTTTCTTTTTAAAAGAAACCTAAATTTTAAACTTCTCTTAAAAAGGCTTTACTCTTATGTAGAAAATTTTAATGAAACTTTATTACTTATTATAATTATGAGAAAAGAAAAACTTAATTATTTATCATTTTCTCTTTACTGTTTTAATAAAATATCCAATGTATCCTAATTAAACCTATATGAAATTCAATTGCAAAAATTATTTTGGCTTCTCATCTTATTTTCTTTTGTTTCCAAAAAGTTATAATTTTATTTTTTTTATTTTGTATAAATTTGAAAAACTAAATATATAAGCTAATATTCTTTTTAAAAAATAATATAATATAATATGAGGGACCCTATGAAATTTGTTTCCTAAATGCTGCAGGCACAAATTGACTCAAATAATTTATATTAAAAAAAATCGCTTGTCATTGGTTGCGTTGCAGGCTTCCAGCAAGGCTTCACTGTATTTTACTTGTATTCTTTCTCAAGTTTAGAGAGAAAATGTTTTTTTTTTTTTCTAATAATATTTTTATTATTATTATTTTGACAATATTGAATTTCATATATACTTTTTACATTAGTATTGAGTACGATCTCAGCTTTGAGACTCTTTTTCATTATCGACGACATTATACAGGTTAAATACCAATTGCCATTGATTCCAATTTTGTAGGCTAACAGTACAGGGATGAGTTGACAAAAATTATTATTATTATTGTTATTATTATTCATTTATATATATATTTTATAAGAGTGATTTTAATTTCTTTTTCCCATTTACTTGCAAGTTGTAAGTGACAACAACGATATTATAACATCTATGGTTGAATTTCAAATCCATATAAATCTAAATTTATATATTATGATTTTGTTTTATAAAATATTTATCATTTAGGCATTGTACAACCTTAAATTAATTATCTTTTTTTTATTTTAAGATAAGGTCAAAACTTTTCAAAATGGAAAAAATTTCCAATATTGGATCAAACGAAAATAAAATTAAAAAACATACGAAATGCTCTAAAATGAATTAAAAAAATAAACTAATGAAAAAAAAGAAAAAGAAAAAAGAAAAGGACAAAAATATTGGCTTAGTTTTTATATAATAATAGTCTAATCTACTAGGAAGCGAAAAACCAGAGAGCCCATAGACATTTTCAAAACAACACCTTATAAAATATCCTCTCGTTTTGTTGTTCAAACTCCAAGGTTCACAAAAAAAAAAAAAAAAAAAAGGGGGAACACCACCATAGCCATGGCTGTGAAACGAGAAGAGGACCCACCACCACAACCTCTTGCAGTTGCAGAAGCAGTAGGAGAGATCATGATGACCTATAAATCACTCCCACCAAGACCCATCATTGAAGAGGTTGAAGCAGCCATGTCTGTGCTCAAAACAGTCAACACTGAGGAAGAGATGAAACTCGAAGAGATATCAAAGCAAAAGGTTCCTCAAGATGTTCCCGAGGAGCTGTTCTCTGTGCTTCAACAGGTTAGGAAAGCTTCTGTTCAGTTCCATAGCTATGAACAAAAGAAGGAGGCCGTTTACCTTGTTGAACTGGATAAGAAGTTTCAGACCTTCGATGATCTTATCCAGAGAGCTTCTGCTTTGGTTTCTGGGGATGATACCCAGAATCAGAAACTTGTTAATTATGGTGACCCAGTTGAGAAAATTGGGAGAGAGATTGTAATCATCGATGAAAGATTGGGGAAGAACAGAGAAGAGGAAAAACCAGAGACCCATGGTTTAAAGGGTTTGGGAATGAGTGCTTCCATGAAATCTTCTTTCTATTCAGGTTTGCAAGTGATTAGATTGTTTATTACTTTATAGAATTCAGTTGCTTTTGCAAATTTTCAAACCAAAAGATGATTTTTTTTTTCTTTTTTGGGGTAAGTGTTTGAGATAAATATGTATATGTTTGATGTATTTATGTATGCATAGAGAATCTATCTTAAGTCTTATCGAACTGTGAATTATTATATGAAAATTTTTTATGCTTTGATTTTTGTTTTACATCAGAGTCAAAGCTGTAGGTTTTAAGATGTTTTATGCTTTGCTTTGTTTTATCAGAAGTGCTGATTTTCCTCTCTTCTTCATGGAGTAGAAGAATATTTTCCCCTTCTATGATTTCTATAATTTGATCCTAATATCTTGCCCTTTTCTGATTGAAATTGGAAAGGTAAAAAAATCCCAAGTCTTTGTTTGTTACCTTAATCAAGTTGACTTTACATGTTTAATCAGTCTTTGTTGTATGTAAGCAAATAGTTGTTTTCCTTCCAAACTATATATATATATATATATATATAATTAGTTATTAAGCTTGACGAGTTTCCACTGTGTTTTGATGTTATTTTTGACCCTTTTGGATCTCTTAGTGGTTGAAGAAGACTCTGAGAAGTTAAGTCTAATGAAAGTGGCTGCTCTGATTGAAAACACTGCCAAAAGTGGAGCAGTAGTTCTTGATCTTAAAGGGAAATTGAAGGATCAAACGGAATGGCTTCCTCAATCACTAGGGAAATTATCAGATGTCGTTGAATTGGACTTGTCTGAAAACCGAATCATGGCCCTTCCACCTACAATGAGTGGTCTCAAAGCCTTAATGAAGCTTCACATCCATTCAAATCAAGTTATTAATCTGCCTGAATCATTTGGTGAGTTGAGCAATCTCACTGATCTTGACCTCCATGCCAACAGGTTAAGGTCACTCCCACCTTCGTTTGGGAACTTGACGAAACTCATCAATCTCAATCTGAGCTCGAATGAGTTCACCCATTTGCCTGACATAATTGGAAACTTGACAAATTTGAAGAGATTGAATGTGGACACAAATGAACTTGAAGACTTACCTTACACTATTGGAAGTTGCACATCACTATTAGAGCTAAATTTGGATTTTAATCAACTAAAAGCTCTTCCAGAGGCAATTGGAAAGCTTGAATACTTGGAGATTCTCACTCTTCACTATAACAGGATCAAAGGGTTGCCGACGACTATAGGAAATCTTACCCGCTTGAAAGAGCTCGATGTTACCTTCAATGAACTCGAATACATACCAGAGAACCTTTGCTTTGCAACAAGCCTCAAGAAATTGAATGTGGGGAAGAATTTTGCAGATCTAAGAGCCTTGCCACGGTCCATTGGCAATCTCGAGATGCTTGAAGAGGTGGATATAAGTGACAATCAGATTAGAACTTTACCAGAATCTTTCAAGCTCTTGTCAAAATTGAGAATTTTCCGTGCAGACGAGACACCTTTGGAAGTTCCACCAAGGCAAGTCATTAAACTTGGTGCTCAGGTAAAGCTAGATTTAGACCACTTTGGCATTTGCTTGATTTTTTGGCTATTTTTTCCCCTAAAATTACACTGATTCAACTTTTTGGCTTCACCAGGCAGTGGTTCAGTACATGGCCAATCCTGATTCCTTTGCTAATGCGGACACCAAATCTGAGCCTTCAAAAAAGAAGGGTCTCTTCTTATGGTTTTGCCAATTATTTTGCTCCACTGGAAGGAAGTCAACCAGGAACACATAGTTATGAGAAAGGATTGCATAATTCATTTCTTTCTTTTTTTATGATCTATTGTTTGAAAACACCCATTTTACTATACCACAAAATTACCAACTTTTTTCTGTCTTAGTCTGTTTAAATGTATTGCAGATGATTTAGCTTCGGTGCTGAAGTGAAAAAGGAAAAATAGATAAAAATAAGTACTCATTTGGGAGACTTTATCCTTCTCAATATATGTTCATAGATGGTTTTTGGAAAGAAGCGCACTTACATGAATTTGTATTCTCATGTTGGGCATTGTTGATGCGAAAATTTATATACTAAAAAAATGTATGCTTTTATATTTGGGCTATGCAATCAGTTTATTATTGATAATGTTATTTTAATAAGGTTATTAACGAGGTGATTATAGTTGACTTTATTAGTTAGTTTTTCTTTTTCTTTTCTTTAATTTTTTTTAATTTTATTTTAAGAGAGTAGACATCTGTGTTTTTCATTTTTTATTTTCTGAATCTGTGGGCTGAATTCTATACTGGGCACCTTGTCCATTGTACTTCGTACATTTGGTTTAGATTCTGAGTTGAAGTTTCATCCTAGAATCTCATGGGAAAGCGTGTTTATGTGGCACTTTGTCATTTGTTATATGATTTATATATTTACTATTAATATTTTTATTATTAGTTTTTTTTTTCTCAATTTTGTTTTTAATTGCTCTAAACAGTACTCCTTTAGTCCGTTAAAAATTTTTTTGACATAACCTGCACGTGCTAAGCTTGGTTGGGAGGCCATTTAGATGGACAATTTTTTTTTTTCATTTTTTTAATACACCTGCCTTTGTTATAAGAAATAAATTTTTTTTTAAAGCTACATAAATTCTTTACAAATAACATAACAGTAATCTTATAAATACTATCTGCTCTGCTAATATATTTATAAACCAATAAAAAATAATAAATTAATTTTTTTATAAATATATTGCTAGGCTAGATAATAACTGTAGTATTATTATTCATAACACCAGGATTGAGATTAATCTCTTATGTCACTTCCTTCTTCAATTGCCAATATGCTACTATGCTTGTATCAAAGATGAACCCCATAAATCTTCCCACTAAGCTCAAGCAGTTTTGCTCATGATTTTCTGGCTTTTTTTTATTTTTTATTTTTTGTCTTTTTGTTTTTGGCTGAAGGAATTATTTTATAAACCAAAACCCAAAGGCAGGAACCTACCAAGAGGAGTTGGCATCCTAGCCACTCTCTTGCAAAACAAAATTAGAAAAAATGCTAGGAAAATTATTCATCGACAGACTACTATGGTAGAATTCTTTAAGCACTAATTACATATAAAATGAGCTAAGAAATTAATGTCCACAAAAGACCATGAAAAAGAAACTTTCTGAATCAACTTCTTAATATTTAAAATATCAATGAAAACGCCTTTGAAACCAGTCATTAGTATGGAGATTAGCACGGGCAGATTTCCTGGCTTCTTATTCTAATCCATTGGTGTCCTTACTATTTGAATAACTTTGGTAACCAAGAGGTCGGTTGTGGCCACATTTATTTCCATCCAAAGTCAAAAGCAAATTCCTCCAAGAATTTGTAAACTAGAATTGGATATATGATTTATATAAAAATTTTTACCAAAAATAAAATATGATTCATATAAAATATCAATAAACTAGTAAATTGTTGTTTAATATCGCACAGTTTTTGAGACCCCCATTACTTTATGGTCCAATTGAAATCCTTAATCCAGTTTAAAAAAAAAGAAAAAAAAAAAACTTTAGAATTATCAAACCTACTTGTACAGAACTGCTAGTGTTGCCAGATTAGATAAATTCTGGGCCAATTGTATTTCACCAGGGTTTCTCTACTCAGCTAGTTTTCATCATTTTTTCATCACATCAACCTATTTGATCCTCAATCATAGAAATTTTGGCTCCACCATAAACCTCTTATGGCTGTTAGTTTTTGGATGGAAAAATCATCTAAGGACTCATGGAGTACTATTTAAAGCAATTAAAAAAAAAAAAATCAAGTAAGGAAAATTTGGAAATCAAAGTGAGAATTACCTCTAAAGGGCAATAGGGCAATAGTGATAAGAAAAAACATACCCTTTATTATTACTATCGAATATACAATTATAAATCAATGATGTTAGAGTTGTTAAATTTATTTAGTAATTTTGGACATCAAGTGATATTATTTTTTCCTTAAAAAATGATATTATATTGTTTGAGAAAAAAGCCATTGAGCTTTATATTTTTATGATTTAAAATTAAATTAATAAATAATTTTGTATGTTTTAACATTTATATATATGTATCCAAATGGCAAAATCATTATTTTTTTAGACCTGATCCTTAATTAAAAAAATTACATAAATAATACAAAAGTATTTCATAATCTAATTGAGAAAATTTGTGCAAAAATATTATATAATCCAAACTTTTCGAGAAAACAATGAGAGATCAATAAAATTGCGAGACAAAAACAAATAACATAATATTATCAAAATCAAAAAACCTTCCTGTATGCTTTTTTGTAAGTGATAATTATTTTATGTTTAATTTTTTAATAAAATTATTAAACATTTGATATTTAATTACTTTCAAACAATAATATAATAATTTATTTTCACGATAATATAATTATTTTAATTGTTTTTTTATTTGTATATTTCAGGTAGTTCTCGTCCTCCTCCTCCTCCTTAGTAGTAGTTTTTTTTTTTTTTCTTGGTAATCTCATTTAATTTTTAACAACCAAAATTCTTTTTAAAATAATCCATTTTACTATTTAAAAATTTTTCTATAATTTTTTTTAAATATTTCCTTAAAAATATTAAATATTTAATAAATTCTTGCATATTTAAAACGCACACGTTTAGACCCAAACCAACAACAACGCACTCTCTTTTGGCTTAGACATCTTCTTCTTCCTCTTGTCCGTCTCTTATTTTCATCAGACTCAGAACCCAACCGAACGCCAAAGTTTTACCAACTTCTCTGTGAGTCTATTCAAATTTTCGCATTCTGGGTTTTCATTTCAACTACTTTTTTTATTTGTTTTTAATTTCTGTTTTTGATTTTTGTTTTTCATTTTCATACTCTTTTCTTAATCTTTAATTCTTTATATACACCGCAGATACATACATATATATATATATATATATATATATATATACATGGGTTGCACTGTAAGGGAGAAGCATATCCGTACAAATCGGAGACCCCGATCGGTGAAACCAGAAATTGATCCAAGTTCTTTCTTAGACAGAGGATCAATCCCCAAATCCATACTCGAATCGGGTCTCAAACCGTTGAGTCACCATCTGGGTCCTAACGAACCGACCCAGAATCCTAATAATTCCAATCCAAACCCAGTTTCTAATCCCAACCCTAATTCCAATTACGATGATAGCGGTTGGGGTTATTGCACTGAAGAACAGTTGGAGGAGATTCTGTTTAAAAACTTGGAATTCTTGTACAATGAAGCTATATCTAAGCTTGTACAATTGGGTTATGATGAGGATGTTGCGCTTAAAGCTATTTTGAGGAATGGCCATTGCTATGGAGGAATGGATGTTTTAACAAACATATTGCATAACTCTTTGGCATATTTGAATAGTAGTTGTGGTAGTAGTAATGGGAATTCTGATGAGTCTGAGCCCAGTTTCGCTGATTTGAGGCAGTTGGAGGAGTATTCACTTGCGGGTATGGTGTGTTTGTTGCAACAGGTTAGGCCACATTTGAGTAAAGGTGATGCCATGTGGTGTCTGCTAATGAGTGATCTCCATGTGGGTCGTGCTAGTAGTATGGAAATTCCGGTTCTTCCTTCGTTGGGTAATGCCGGTAGTGTATCTAGTCCCGTTGAGAGTGTTAGTAATGGTAACCATTCGGTTGGTGTTGTAACCCCTCCCCTTTGTAGGTTTCATAGTGGCTGGGGTTTTGGAAATGGTGGAGGTTCTGAATTTCCTGTTCCTGGCCTTTTCTCTTATGGTGCTGAGGTTACTTTGCAAAGAGACATTGAGTGTCCAAAGAGGTTTAATCTCTCTCCTTCAATGAAGTCCTTGTTGAAAAGGAATGTTGCGATGTTTGCTGCTGGTTTCCGAGCAAACTCAAAGCAGTTACAGCCACAGGCAGTTCAAGCTTGCCCTAGTACTCTGACGAGTGGGGATGCCTCGGTTGGCGCTGGTGTGGAAGTTTCTGTCGATCAGTGTGAGGAGTCTCAAAGTTCAAAGAACCAGGAGGTTGTTAACTCGGTATTGAACAAATTTCGTGATTTGAATCTTGATGAAAATTTAGAGCTTGTGGCTGAAGATCAGAAGGATGAAGTTATAGTAACTCTCCTTCATCAGATCAAAGATCTGGAGAAACAAGTAAAGGAGCGGAAAGAGTGGGCTCACCAGAAGGCAATGCAAGCTGCAAGAAAGCTTAGTCATGATCTAACAGAGCTTAAAATGCTGAGGATGGAAAGAGAGGAGACTCAAAGGTTGAAGAAAGGAAAACAAACTCTTGAGGATACAACTATGAAGAGACTTTCAGAGATGGAGAATGCTCTAAAAAAGGCCAGTGGTCAGGTGGACAGGGCAAATGCTGCTGTAAGACGCCTTGAGACTGAGAATGCAGAAATCAGAGCAGAGATGGAGGCTTCTAAATTAAGTGCAGCAGAGTCTGTTACAACTTGTTTGGAGGTTGCAAAGAGAGAGAAGAAGTGCCTGAAGAAGCTTTTAGCTTGGGAAAGGCAGAAGAGTAGGTTGCAGGAGGAGATTGCTGAAGAGAAAGAGAAGATTTCAGAGCTGCAACAGAACTTGACTAAGATCAAGCAGGATCAGAAAGAAGCTGAGGTATTTTGGCTTTTATTTATGTTTCTGAACTTACACATATGCAAAATTATACTTTTTCTGTCTTATTACAGGGAGTCATCATATTCCTATGATATGTAAGTAAATTTGATTCGATGGCTGTTAGTTTGAAAATTAAATTGGACATAAGTGCATATAAGTGGCTAAATGCAGATGTAGAGTTGGAATAGATGGTACATATGCATGTATAAATGAGTAACTTGTACAAGTTACTAGTCAAGTGAAGCAATCACTGTGGTCCTTATACAGTTTCAATCTTAAGAATTAAAGATTGGTAATTAAGCCCCCTATCAAGGAAGATGAAGGAGAACACAAACCTTCAAGAGCTGAAAAAAGATGGAAGAAAGAAAATACAAACCTTCAAGAGCTAAAAAAAGATGGAAGAAAGAAAAAATGCAAGAGTAATTATATATTAGTAGTCACACAAATTGACAAACATTCCACCTACTATAAGAGGGACTGCAAATTGAGTTTAGGCGGTAATGGACGATCCAGGTACTCTAGCCAGGTATAATGAGAAGCTTTTTATGATGATACTTGGTATTGTATTAACTAGCTTTAATGTCCAATGTTGCAACCAATTTTTACTGTATGAAGCCTTTGGATGATTGTGTCGTTGCTGGGGCACTTGCTATATATTTCCTTGTAATTTCAATTAGCTTTACTAATTAGGTCCTCAAGCAATCGCTCTAGTTCTTAAAATGCTCCAATCTTAAGGATCACCATTGATAATCCTTGTACTTCTTTCTCTATCTAGTTTAATTAACTTTCTCCATTATGGTTTTATATTGGTGTATCAAATGAATCACAGTGTAATGATCTAGTGTATGATGATTAATGGCCTACGGTAATTCTGTGGGTAATGAAATCATGTGTGCTTCAATTCTTTTCCCTTTTCTTGGTACTGATTCCATTGCCATTGTTTTTATTGGCATCTCAACGCTTGTATTTGTTAGTCTTCAATTGAAATGCCTGAATTTTTCCATTTTATGCTATTAAAGATTGATTATTTTAATCTGATTGCATCCTTTGTACTGTGCATCACGTGCTGCACTGCAGTTAAAGTGGAGACAGGAGGTGAAGGCGAAAGAGCTAGCCCTGACCCAAGTTGAAGAGGAAAGACGTTGCAAGGAAGCAGCTGAGGCTAGTAATAAAAGAAAGCTCGAGACCTTACGCCTAAAGATAGAGATAGATTTTCAGCGCCACAAGGATGATCTCCAAAGGCTTGAACAAGAACTTTCACGTCTAAAAGCATCGACTCAGTTTACTGAATTGCATAATCCACCAAGTACTTTGTCCACTGGAAACTTTGAGGGGGCAAAGCCTCAAGGAGAAACAATTGCGAGGCTGCTTCGAGAATTAGATAATCTGGAGGATTCTTCTGAGAAAGAAGTGAATTCTGATAGGGAATGCATAATATGTATGAAAGACGAAGTCTCGATTGTCTTCTTGCCATGTGCTCATCAAGTTCTGTGTGCGAGCTGCAGTGATGATTTTGGGAAGAAGGGTAGAGCTACATGTCCATGTTGCCGGGTTCCAATTGAACAGAGAATTCGTGTTTATGGTGCAAGTTCGTAAATTGGCTAGAAGTATTATGCAACCAGCCTTTGCTTTTTCTGGCATGCTAAATGATTTTGTTTTCTTATTTGCATAAATCATTCTGAACTTGTTAGAATGTATTGTGGGTACATCAGCAAAATCAGAATGCATGTAAATAAATAAAAAAAAAAAAAAAAAAAGGTTTATGTTTTATGCTTCCAACTTGGAACACAAGTAATATGCTAAGTTGGTTGTGACTTTTGAGACCTTTTTTCTTTTCGGACATAATAAGAGATATATCCTTTTGAGACTTTGAAATATCTTAAGCAGTGGCCGGTGCTATTCATTTCTCGATTACCTTTTTTTTTTTTTTTTTTTTTTTTTTTTTGTTTTTCAAAAAGGCTGTTAATTAAATTTTCTTTCCTATTTTGGTTTTGAAAGTTTTTATTTGTCTAAAAGCATTTTTGCCTTGGTTTGTTATATATTAATTCTTGAAATTACATTACATAAAGCAAAGAAAGTTGAGGGTTTAAACTTCCAAAAGAGAACTCTAATCGATCTTAGATACAGAATTTCATAGATTTTTTTTTTTTTTTTTTTTATTGGTGGGGTGGGGGAGCATTAATTTAGGTGTTTTGGTAACCTGATCGATTTTTAATTTGGTTTTCGTTTGTGGTTAGACTTTGGTTTTTGTTTTTTATATCTAATTATATATAACTTACCTCAAATGTTGTTTTTATGTTAATTATTATTTGTTAAAAAATTCTATATGCTACTATTAACAAACATTTAAAATAAATAATAATAATGAGTTATTAAGTTCTACCTTAATATTAAAAAATAGATGATTCTAACAGGAAAAAGTCAAAAAAATCTACAGAATCAAAAACAGTAAATATTGCCAAAAAAACCGAAAATACCTATTGAACCAAACGCAATAAATAGATTAGGATAAAATAGAGCGGAAAAGAGACATAAAAGGAACATAAAATAAATTAGCAAACAAACAAAAGGAACATAAAATAAATTACTAAACAAACAAAAAGGAAGGGAAGTGATAATACAAAAAACTTTTCTTTGAACTTAGCTCCTATGATTCTTAATAGTAATGGTACAAGGCTACTACAAATTTATTTATGAAATGATAATATATATTAAAATATTATTTATTGATATATTTATATAATTAAAATATAAAAAAATAAAATTTTAAATTAATAAGTGAATTTTTTTTAAAATTAATGTAATGTAGCACATTGTTTATTAAACAAATTTGTTAAACATTTTGATAACTTTATTATCATTGGTTTTTTAAACTCAATTTAAAACTCAAATCTTATTCCAAAGCAAATAGGTAAAAATACTTGCACCAAATAAACCTCCTTGATACTTGCTAATACCTAATAAACTCGGTGATAGTAATTAAATAAAAAATTGGTAATAGAAAAAGAAAACTTGCTTTAAAGATAGAAATGGATAGTCCTAATAAATTGGTAAAAGTAATTAAAGAAAGATGGCTTTAGACTTTGTTCCAAAATACCGATAGACCTTGAGCACCGCAATCGATGACCCCCTAAAAGCTTGTGCAGGAACTTAGAAGACCCCATCAAGTTACAATTAGAAGCTTTATTACTAAAGCTCATAAGCAACAAAATTTAGCAATTTACTAATATTCAACAAAATTTGTCCTCTGTTTTTGCTGAGAAGCTAATCCTCCGAATTAGTAGGCATTTTTCAGGGAGAACATGAACTCTCTGTTTTCAGCTTTTGTTGAATATTAGTAAGTTCCTAAATTTCGTTGCTTATGAACTTTTGTAATAAATCTTCTAATTGTAATTTAATGGGATTTTCAATGATTTT
The DNA here is from genome assembly GCF_031755915.1 of Ziziphus jujuba. Lineage (NCBI taxonomy): Eukaryota > Viridiplantae > Streptophyta > Magnoliopsida > Rosales > Rhamnaceae > Ziziphus > Ziziphus jujuba. The sequence goes on from NC_083384.1 coordinate 14,420,691, forward strand.
GGACAGCAAAAGTCCCTGCAAAAAGCCTTTTGAAGTTCTCTGTGGTGCTCGTCTATCTTATGGAGCTAAGTTTCAAGCTATCATGATTTGGCACAGTTTTTTCTTTAAAAAAATAAAAATAAAATCAATTTAATGCTATTATAATGCTTTCAATTTATGATTTGGTACAATTTTATGCATTGAATCAATTTGTATATAGATGGAATGAAATGATTAATCTAAATCTAGGTTCTTTAATCTTATAAAAATACAATCTGAACCTTTTCAATCTAGTTGAGACCGCTGTATATTTGATTAACGTAATACTGCAACCATAAAATGTATAAATGCTCCAAAAAACATAATAAAAATAAAAGTAAAATAAATAAATAATAGAAGCCAAAGTCAACAAATTTTTTTTTTGGTAGTTTTTGCAGCATTTGCTGCACTGCCACTCGAACTGGGGCAGGGAGGAAAGTCAACAAATTTCTACGTTAGTAAAACATAAATAAATAATAAAAATGCTAGAATCCTAATCCACTATTTGGATTGTCATGTTCATTTGACCCCTTCTGTTTACAATTTTAATTTTCTCAAACCAACAATGAATATGTAATGGTGGTGATTCCACACCAGGCTCAATAAATAATTGAATTTAGAGCAGAACTGAGAGGTCGGATTCCAAATTTTTCTCTCAAGTACACCCATTACCAAACAGGGACATCACTCTTTGACACATGCGGATAGCCGCCCCACATATATTTTATTTCATTTTTAATAATAAAATATAAATAAAATAGAAATACCATGAATAAAATATTTTTTTTTTTTTTTTAAAAATCTGCATCTTCAAGTAACTTTGATAATGAGATGATAAATTTACCAATTTCATACCTGTTTGATACTACAAATTCATAAAAAATCATTAAATCTATTAAAAAGATTTAAATGATTGAAAAATTTTTGAACTCGAGATTATTATTTGAATAACATTTGAAAGTGAATCATAGGAAGTGAAATTCACTAATAAGCCGTGGTGACTCAAGCGAGTGAGATATAGAGGAAATGGGGCTAGAAAGCAACGATTGCACAGAAAAGTAGAAAAGTAAAATATGAATTGGAGGAAGTGCGCCTAATAGGCAGGTAGGAATGGCAGGGTTGGCAAATTTTATAGTATGACTTCACAAATCATTTATGATTAGTAGTAAAAAGTCAATTGAATTATTTTTCCTTTAAATCCTTTCAATTTTATTTTTCTGTTAATTTTGGATGGAAAACAAAAGAACACATCTCATTTATTTTCTTTCTTTTTCTTTTCTTGCATTTCCCTTTCACCACATCAATCTAATAGAGTAAATCATTGTATCTATCGAAGCCTATATGTTGGTAAATGATAATATCTTTATTTAAGTAACTCACTAAATAATCTGAAAAAAAAAGTGACAAATTTAATCAAAATTAGAATTACTTTTAAACTTTAAAAAATTAAATGGTTGGCTTAAGGACTCTATTTGCGTTTTTTGGATTATTGACCGTGGTCCTTAATTTTTTTTTTTTTTGAACTTTCTTTTTACATCCTTGAAATTCCCATGAAAACACTACATGGCATTTTTTTTTAATGAACTTCAATATATTTTACTACAATGTTAGAGGTTTAGAGCATTAATTTTCAAAGGCAAATACTATTTTACCATTAGAATTTTTAAAATTTGGCATTGGTATGAAAATTTCAATGGTAAATATCGATGCTAAATTTTAATATTGATTCTTCAATAGTACATGTTAAAAATTAAATATTATTAAATAATTATAGAATTCATTTTTACCCAAAAAAAATTATAATAATTTATGTATTAAATAGGGATAGACCTCTCAGACTTTGTTATAATGGGACCTACTATCAAATTTTGCTAATTGCAAATTTGGTGCCGAACCAAAAATGACATAGGCAAAAAAAATGTAACTTGCCGGTGGAGAAGCCAAAATGTGCTTCAATACTTATTTTGGACATGTAATGCTATTGAAAATGCTTTTAATAGTCAATACCAATATTAATAAAGGTTGTTCTATGGAAGGAAAGAAAAATGTTAAAAAAAAATTTGAATTACTAAATTAAACAAAGGTCAATTAGGATAGTAAATCTATTTTAGCAATATCTAAGTCAAAGTAATTTTCTGATACGAAGATTTTGAATAAATTTTTATCTGAAGCAACGCATAAATAACTAAGTATTATTAGGCGTATGAGTAAAAATACATACATAAAATTTTGGTTACATGTTGTCCCAGATAAAAAAAATTGTCAACAATTTTTAGACCAAGAAAAATTAATCTAAGTCATATTAGCTTGATATTTATTATAAACATGATTATTGAAGAGCAATATTTTTAAAAACAATATAGTATATTTATTTTCAAAATTTACATTTCCATCGAAGATTTTTTTACTCTTTACAATGTCAAAACTCTATTTTTGTATTGAAGTTTCTTAGTATAGGAAAAACGGCAAAGCCTTCTTTGGAACCACTTTCAAACGCATGAAACATAATATTTTTTAAAATTATTATTATTATCGTATTTAGTATTTTATTTATTTATTTTTATTTTTTATAACTCATTCTAAAGCCCTAATTAACTCCTTGATTCTTCATCGGCTGCTACCGGTACCGCGTGCTCTTTCTGATTCTGTTTTACATTATTTTGCCTCTCTTCTTTTGGTCTAACGTCACCGGACAATAATACCAACGAAAAAACAGGTTAAGAGCTCTGCTCACAGATTGTGGACTTCTGTTGGACCAAATATCAAAAATAACAAACAAAAGAAAAAGAAGAAACCCGTGGCTTCTTATATTGTGCGGACTCGTAGGCTCTTAAAATTGCTTAAATTCTCACTGCCATGTTTATCATTTTTTTTTTTAAATAATATTTACAGTCTAGCTGCTTGTAGGGTTTGTGAGCAACTCCAATGTTATTAGTTGCTTGTTATATATATATATATATATAATTGTTATTATGGGCATGCTATTCCATCACATAAATTGTACAGATCTGATAATGATGATTGCCTCCCATATGATGCCCCATTTCATCTATACTGACAATCCTATGTATGTATATATATATTTATGTATTTATATATATACATATATTAATTGATCATTGATTACCTTTACTATTCCTCTGTAGGTTTTAGACTTCAGAGATGCCTTCAAAGCCAAGGAAACCAAAGACTCTCCATCAAAGGCCACAAATTCTGGATTTTATGTACTGCCTAGAAAAATCTTCTAGAAAATATCCTGCACTGATTGGAAAATCCGCTTTCCACAGTGAAGTCTGTGATGACGATGATGGTGAATTTGATTCTAAAGGACGTACAATTTGGATTTCTGAGCCTTCCATGGTCGCATCTTCCTTCTCTCGGGTTCAATCCTATGAATTTTTTTTATTTTTTTTTATTTTTTTAATTTTTACCATTTCACCGTTTAATACAAGGTTTTTAGTTTTGCCATCTTCATTAGTATTGTATTTGTAGTAGGATATTTTCTAGTATTTTGGTTTTCTATTGGAATATTAACCTGCTTATAATTGATTTTCTTATGAATTATATACTTGCTTACCCGCATATCAACGTAGTCATTAAATACAGATGACCAAAACGAGATTAATTAAATCAACAAACCAAATACTAATAATTCATAAAACTCTCATATGGCACATATTAGGTTTTTCAGTAATTTTGCACCTACTAAATTTGTTTATCAAAATTTTGATAAACAATGATGTAATATTATGTAATTGATTTTTTATCTTATGATTATAGGGCATAAATAATTTATTAACCACTCATATATTGTCACATTATTGTTTACTAAAATTTTGATAAATAACTTTGATAAGTGTAGCATTGCTATAGTTTTTTATATTAATTTCTGTAGATAACAGTAAAAAATCCAAATTGCAGGCTAAAAGATTAATTTTGATGCACCACACATACTGCTTCTTTTTTTCTTTTTTCTTTTTTTTTTTAACGATTAATTTGGTGCATTAATGAAGGTTTTGAACATATGGCTGTTTGTTATTTGTGTTTTTGTTCTGCTTTTTATGTATTTTCCATTCCTTCCTCTTTTCATCTGCTATTTATATATGTATATATATATATATATATATTTTTTTTTTTTTTTCTTTCTTTCTTTCTTTCTTTTAACCCTCCAAATTCTTGCACTACCTTTTATGTCTCTTGGAGGTTATTTGTGTACGTGTTACATCTTGTCTTCCTTCTCCCTCTCTCTCTCTCTCTCTCTCTCGATCTTTCTTGTATTAATCTCATCGACAGGTTTCATTGCCTTCGCGGGATGGTAGATTTTCACAAATCCTTCCTGTCAGCTCGTTAGCAGATGAATGTACTAGGAATTTTGGAATGGATCCAGGTGACCAATTGACATTGATGAAGCTGGAAACTACATTGCTCTGCAAGAATTTTTCCTTCCAATAAGGTGGATTTTGCAACCCATGTTACTTTCACCGTGTATTTCTAATATTTAGAACTAATTCTCACATAGCAATCACATCAAAAGATGATAACGTTAACTTCGATGCAATAAAATGTTTTGTTTTAATATATGTTGTCTTTTTTCCAGGTTGCAAAGAATCGAGTAAAATAGTCTGCTAACATTTTAAACACAATACTCTGTACGAAATGAATATGTATTGCTAGCTGGTCTTGTAAGTAAATGTGAGGAACCAGATAGCTCCATGGTTAATCATCTCTTGGTATATGAATGCAATGAATTAGTTTTAGAGCTGGTTCATTCTACGAATTCACTAGCAAGAAGCTGAACTTCCATGAACATTTCTTCAGAGAAGTCTTATGAACATACGGAAAATGAGGTGCTTGCATCCCCAGGACACCATTGAATCAGTCAAATTCTAGTTTTTCAACTGTTTGTCAGTTTTAACTTCATCTGCACGTGGAGACTCTAGAGTCAATCCAACTAATTCAAATGACTTATCTGTTGATCCTTTTGATATTAGGGTATGAAGTTTCTAGAAGGCTTCTGCAGACATGTGCTACTGCTTGGCTGCATTCTTGTTGTTTACTTAAATGGAAACATCGTGACGATTCCCATACTTTCACAGACTTACAGTTTCAAAGTAAATGGTGCTAGAACATTGTTGGCCAATGGTTCTCACCATATGAGGCTTTTTCTTTAAAACATGAAACAGAAGTATGCCTATGTTTTACTATCGAAAAGACAAGGTTCCGCTTGTGTAGACATTGATTATAGCAATGCTAAAAGCTAATACAGAAGATAACATTTCAAATTTTGGTGGTCTTTGGAAAGAATATGAAATTTTGAAGGAAATTATAGTTTCCTCATCATCAAACACTTTGTCAAAGTATGTAATATAAGCACCAATATCATGGTTTCCTCATTATTTGTGCTTGTATAGTCTATTTATGGTTTCTAGATCAAGTGTTGGCATTTGATGTAACCATGTTAGATTTGGTGTCCGACCTATAAAGGGAGTGCTTCTTCATGGACCACCAGGCACTGGAAAGACTTCTTTGGCTTGATTATGCGTCCATGATGCCAGTTTTAAACTTTTCTCTGTAAATTATGAAGAGAGTGAGCTATCTTTGCATGCAGTGTTTGATTCAGCTTGCCAAGCTGCACCTGCTGTGGTGAGACTTATTCCTTTTAAAATTATTTGCCTTCTACTGTAATATAGAGTATTATCATTTTGTGTTTACTAGTGAATGCATGCTTTGTAAAGCTGCTCAATATCTCCTCCAATGGCCTACATTTATCTGGTAAGCCTAGAGGGATAATAATGATAATAATTTTATTATTTATTTATTTCAATTAAATGGCTAATTGATAGGTATAAATTAACAGGTTTTTTATTGATGACTTGGATGCCATAGCACCTGCAAGGAAAGATGGTGTTGATGAGCTATCTTTGAAAATGGTTATTACATTATTGATTTTGATGGATAGGATTAATAGAACTGAGGAAGTCCTTGTGATTGCTGCCACCAGCAGGCCTGATACAATTGAGCCTGCGCTCAGACCACCTAGGTGACTTGACAGAGAAATCGAAATAGGCAATATGAAATTTCTTTGTGGTGCTGAATTTTCATTTAATCTTTTCTAAAGTTTCTCTGCTTGAGATTTCTCATGGTAGATAGTCCTTTGGGCATGATCTTTTTCCAGGATACAATGTTTTCAATTTGTTGCTATCCCACCTCAGAACTAACATTCACTTGAGAGAACTTACAAATATGTTTCTATCTTATAGGGCCCATTTGTTGCATTGGACTAAACTGGATTGAACTAGACTATTTGAAGTTTTGTCCAATCAAACTATACATAAAAATGATCAAGTACGATCCAGTCTAGTCCTTTTAACACAAACGATTTGTAAAAGTATTCTTTTTCCATTATTGTATTTTTGAGAAATTGTTTCTAACCCCCTTTAAAACTAACCTTTTACTTGAGAGAACTTAGTTTATTTTGGATAAATATGAATTTCTAGATCCCAAATCTTTAGCTAGGTATAATTAAACAATGAGGACTGGTCAAAAAACTTAACACATAAGCTCAAATTTTGAGCAAACAGATATTCAAGGATTAAAAAAAAAAACACTTATATGATAGTCACCGAACATCTCAATTTTATCCAAGTAAAGCTTTCTTCTAACCCCTTAACCAAATCATACATATATATCATATCAAAACAATATAAAAGATACATGCACCAACTCATATATACCTATGCTGAGTGATAACTAGGTGTTTGATTGTGGGCATTACATGCGCAAAGCAGGAAAAATTGCTGAAACAAAACAAAGGCATCATTCGTCACACAAACAAAACACTCAGGGTATCGTATGTAAGCCAAAAAGTCCCACATTGAAAACATCTTTATTTTGAGTACATTTTATATAATGACAACTAAGGGCCGCCTGCCGCTGGTTAGGTTAAAATACTGGCCAGTGCAAAGAAGGTTCGGGCCAAATCTAATGCCATCGAGTGTTGTAGGGGGAATGTGATCCAATATCCGTAAAAAGAAGGGGTTAACGATATTTTCAAAAAGCATTCAATCGCTGCACCTCTACTGTTTTTTTTTTTTTCTTTTTTTCCCCTTCTTCTTCCAGCAAAATCCACACACAATCCTATTGAAAAAAAAAAAAACAATCCTGCTCCACCTGTGTTTTCCATTTATTTTCAATTTCTATTTTATATTTTTTTATCTATGCATAAAAAAAAAAAAAACAAAAACAAAAAAAGGGCATGAATACCCATCGAAGAAGAGTCCCTTGTAACTCTCAATATCTCTCAATATTACAGTAGCAATAATGAAGGACATTAACATCAACACCAAAACACCAACCATAACCCATATTCCAAATCCCATTCCAAACCCAAACTCACGCTTTCCTCTTCTTCTTCTTCTGCATGGCCTCCTCCTTCTTCATCTTCATATTCATCTTGTTTCTTCTTCCTACTCTCACCCCCTCGCATGCTCTCTTCTCCGACTGTATCCCTCTAATCTGTGGAAGATTCGGTTTGTGCAATCCCAGACCCATGTTTGCTATCTTCTGTGTTTTTGTGTTTTTCAGAGAATTTATGGGTTAAGGGTATAATTAGTATATTGAAAAAGAGGTGGGTAGATAAAAAAATTTGAGAGTAGAGGGCAGATTTCATTAGAGTCGTTTAAATAGGGATATTGGGCTAAATTTCCCAGGTATGGGTTAGATAATATAAACGTGGGCTCAACGAGCCCAATGAGACCAGCATCTGTAAACAGTGTTGAGTAATGTGCTAGTTGGAGGGGCCCCCGTTCAGGAAAATGTGGTCTGGCCCTACGTCACAGCCTCCGCGCTGCTGACTCACGACTCTACAGCATAGGGTCTCAATGCCTTAGCTGCCCATTAAAACCGCCCACCAATTTTTTTTTTTTCTTATTTTAAATGAATTTGATTGTGGAAAACAATAATAAGTGCTTTACATTTTATTTCTCTATCCTTTATTTAATTGAAAAACCGAAACCAAAAACTTCAAATAAATTACAAATAAATACTATAATAAATTACATTATTATGACCACCCCCATCCACTTTTTCCATATAAATCAAAAGTTTACCTGTGCTTCCTGGTTATTTTATTTTGCTCTTGTTGTTCACAACCAAATAGACTTGAAAATTTTAAAAATAAATAAATAAGAGCTAAGAAACTTTTGAGAAATGCAAAGTAATTATATAGTATTTACAATGAAACCGGAGAATCAGAACCTTGACCAACATGACTTATGAGAAGAAATCTCCTACTCAGTTTGGAGCTTCTAACATCAAACCAAGAACAAAGAAAGTACCAAATCACAAAAAAAGCAACATAAATAAATCTTTTATACAGTGCTAATTTTTAACATTGTCATGGAACACATACAAAGGTTCATAGTTAAAACTAACAAAAAATGCAGAGCCAAGTACTCTGTAAAACAGGGGGGCGAGAGTGAGAGAACCTTTTCAAGAAAATATTTATATTCGAAGTCTAATATACGATTGAGATCCTTAGCAGCAGCTTCCTACCGACCAAGCATTCTAAATATTTTTTATTTTAATTTTTTAAGATACCCCTTGTTCTATCAAGTATAATCATTTATATGCTCTTCCTAAATTTTTGTTGAACTTTTGACTTTAATCTAAATTCTAAAGTTTATGGAAATTTTAAAATGATGTTTCAGCTTTTTCTTGTTGATGGTGATTACTGTTGGAATCTATTCTTGTGATTTTGGAACAGATTTGTTAATATCATGACAATCATATATGTTACCTTGACGTAAGTTGTGAAGGATATTAATGCATTGGTAACCCTTTTATAGTTCAGTTTATCATGTTTTGTATGTCTAATTGAACTGTGTATAGTTTATTAAGACAGCTATCCGTTAATGGTAGCAAAGCAAAAATGATGTGTGGCGTGTTAACACGCATTGACATATATATTTTTGAGAATTAATTTACTTTTAACCTTACGCTTGTGGATTCTAAGTTGTAAAGGGTTGTTTTAGTGCGGTAATGTTAATTTTCTTCTTTCCACTCTTTTTCCATTCTCATAATCATGGAATTGCTTATGATAGATTCTTTTCCTTATTATCTAAATTGTTATAGAAAAGGTTGATTCTCTTTCTTACTATCATTTTATATCATTAAAAATTTTAAAACGCATAGTTTTGAAAAGTATTATAGTACTGTAAAATTTTTTTAATGTAATATAAGATTTTTAAATTACATCTTCTCAAATTTTAATAGTCTTTTTTACTATATGTTTTCTTATTGGAAAGCTTAAATTTTCATTTTTTCAAAATTTATTTTATTTTTTTTATTTTTTTGGTGAATATCCTTTACTTTGAGCCATGTCGCAAATTAATTCATAAACATTTTTTAAGAGATATTTTGTATTTCCCTTTGGAGTTTTGTGGGTTAGAAAGAAGGGTAATATTAAAGGGAGGGGGGGAATAAGAAGTCAATTTTATCCAAGTAAGCCTCCTTCTAACCCCTTAACCAAATCATAATTATATATAAGTACATCATATCAAAACGATATAAAAGATACATGCACCAACTCATATATATATATATATATATATATATATTATATCTATGCTAATTGATAACTGGGTGTGTGATTGTGGGCATTACATGTGCAAAGCAGGAAATATTGCTGAAACAAAACGAAGGCCATCATTGGCAGGGTATGCTGTGTAAACCCCAGCGTCCCACATCGAAAAACGTGGTCGTTGGAATATACTTTATATAATGACAAGCGAGTGCGATCGCTCGCCTGGTCAGGTGAGGATTCTGACCAGTGCACAGAGTGTTAGGGGTTGATAATGGGCTTCTCTAATACCATCGAGAGTCGTGTGGATTAGATAGTATATTTGTGGGCTCAGCGAGCCTATATGGCCCAATATGTGAAGAGCCTTTAAAGAGGGTTTAGTAATGTGCTAGTTGAAAGGGTGTTCAGGAAAATCAAATGGAATGATTAAAGTCTCGCCCTGCATCACAGCCTCCACAACTAACTCATGACTCTACACATAGTGGGCCCAATGCCTCAGCGGCCCATTACAACCGCCCAGCCAATTTTTTTTCATTTTATTTTATTTGTAATCTATAATTAGGAAAAATAATTGATTGTTAACGGCGATTTGAATATACCAGTCACCTAATTTTTTTTTCTTTCATAAATCTAAAAAAAAAAGTTTAATATATTAATCTTAATCAGATTAAATTTGTAAATAATTAATAAATCCACAATTAAATGACAGTGTCTATAGAATAATTTTTTTTCGCGGCGACTGATTTTCTAAATAATTGTTTTGTTTGTAGTTGAAAAATTCTTTACGTGTCATTTAATAGTTTATTTTTGAAATTGTAATGAAAATGTTAGATTCTGAGTTTGTAAGGTGTAATATTTTATTATTAAGTTCCATTTCGAAAGATTTAAATATAAAAGAAATTGATTTCTAAAATATAATTTTTTTGATCTAAATAAGGTAAGTGATTTTACATGAAGAAGATTTAGCAAAGTATATTCTATTTAATAGGTATAGGAGAAGAGCTAGAATTGATCTTCTTAAAAAACAAATAGAAAAATCATACCCAAACCAAGATAATATGTATAAACTCCTTGTAATGCCAAATATCTTACAGTTACTAAACTTTTCCATTTCCATTTCGTTGGGAATCAATAAGTGATAAGAAAATTATAACTTATAAACAGTTAAATTAATTTATTTTATATAATAAATTTTAAATAAATTTGTATTTTTAAACAAATTTAATAGGAGTTTTATAGAAAATCTAAAATCACATTTTCCCAAATAAAAATAATTTTCCTACATGCTATTCATATAGGTGGAAATTAATTGCCCACATTTTCTCATTTCCGAATAAATATCAAATACTATTCATATTGTCTTTGCTTTTGATATAAAACCAAGCAAAAACATTCAAAGAGAAAGTAAAAGAGAGAGAGAGAGAGAATGTCTGGGAATGAGAAGACTGTTCCATGAGGTTGGCTGCACACTACAGACCGAAAAAGTGCCTGTGATCGGCAACCATGGCTGATGGCTTTCGCTGTATTTCCTCTGCTATTTTTTTCTCGAAAGTCTTTCGTCTCTGATTACTTCCCAAAAAAAAAACCCAGAAGAAGTCAAGGCTCTCAGCTTTTTCTTTTAAAGCCCATCACAACAAAATAAAATAAAATAAATAAAATTCTGGACCCAACCTAATAGAAATCCACTCTGACCAGCCCCACTAAAGATCATCACATGATTTTTTTTTTTTTAACCCCATTTTCAAAAAAATAAATAAACAAATATTATGAGTTGGGGTTGAATATTTTTTAAATTTATGACCGTGCTAATTGGACTATCACTTTCTTTTCTTTTCTTTTTTTTTTTTTTTTTTTTTTGGTTTTCATGCAACATTTTGAATTTGCATTTTTTTTTTTAACTTTTACAAGTAATTATTTATTCATAGTTTAAAAATCTTTTCTGTCATATAGAGTTTATCAGAAAATTGCAAACATTGTTTGGTTTAAAAATCTTTTCTGTAAGATTATGGGTTTTTAAGGTTACTACTTTGGTATTAATTTAAAGCTTTTTTTTTTTCTTGACATTGTTTAGTCCTTTATTTTTTAAATAGAAAGAGTCATGTTTGTCTTTTGGTCAAGAAAAGAATCGTGTTAGATTATGAGTTTTTTAATTTTATTTTTTTCAAGTTTTATAATTTTTTTAATAAAAAAATTAACAGATTTCAGTTAGTTCAAAATATTTTATGTAACATTAGTTAATGGCTTGTTTTTGATATAGCAAAAATATTGTTAGATTATGGGTTTTTATAGTTTTAACAGTTTTGAAAGAGTTAAAAAATAGTTACAGAAATTAGTTGATTTAATAATTTATTATTTTTTTTAACTTGCCATAATTTTTCCAAACCAAAACTTGATTTTCAATTATGAAAAAGGGAATACATCTTCACATAAAAGCTTTCTAAAATTAGAAAGATAAGAAAACTTCCAATACAAAGAGAGAGACCTATTTAAAATGTTCTTGACTATCCAATCAGCTATTTTATTAACTACAAGAAACAAAAAAGAAAATACATAAATCAAAGGAAGATTGCAAAAAATAGCAAAACTTTAGACTAAATTGTGATGCTTCATATAATGTGGAAAATAGAGATTGCAAAATGGGAACTATTGCTAGAGATTCAGCTGGATCTATTCGTTTACACCGTCTTGTTCATTCGGCTAACTCATCTTTTCAAGCTGAATATTTGGCTGTCCTTTATAGTTCTATATTCAGCTGCTTCTCTTGGCCTCCGGAAAATCATAATTGATAACTGCTTATATTATTATTATTATTATTATTAATTTTTTTTTGGGGCAATCTTCCTTTGATTTATGTGAGCTAATACATAATATAACTCACTTTCAAGTGCTGAGTTTATCTGGATCAAATAGATTTCCTGTAGGAAAAAAATTTACAACTCTGCATACACACAAAGATTTCATTTCTCAATTTCTAAACACGTTATTTTATTTTATTTTTAATATTCCACTTATGAAATGCATTGTAGTACAACTTATCCTTATGAAATGCATCTAAATATATTTCTCAAATTGTTCCTCGTGTACATAAGAAGTTCATTGCTGAGTCTTTTCACCATTACAGCTGCAACAAGCAATATTTCTATTGCAAATAATCTTGGAAAGGTGTAGATTTGGAGCAGTTAATTACAAGGTAAATTACTAGCAAATCAACATCGATTTTCTGTGACAACAGCAAGCAAAAATAGATAAAAGTGAACTTAATTTATATCTTTGTATAGTTTCACATCAAAGTTTTATCTCAGTTGCAAATATACATATATATATATATATATATATAAATATATTTTGTTTGCAAATTCTTGCTAAAGTCCTATCATAACAAAAGAGCTCCAAGTGACTATTAATTCTCTAATCCTCAAACCACATCTCACTATTTGTTAGTGACATGTTGTCCCAGATAATAAGAAATTGGATCAAAATCTTAATGTAATTCAGAAAAAAAGAAAGTAGTAACTGGGAAGAAAAAAATCATTATAAATAGTGAAAAATACCAAGAGAGGCTGAGAAGAAATTTAGACAGAGAACAACTTTGTCGTCGTTACTTATTTACTTTGTGGGTGAGATAAAGCACAAAACTAACTGCAAAATTAAAGTGTAAATTAACTTCTAACATGGAAATATTTAAGTTCAAGTAATTATCCTTACTTGAAAATATGCATTGTACAAAATCAGAAAGTTCAAAGTTGGATTTGTTTTAAGCTCTGCTTCTTAAACAAAGATTGTAGCTATTTTACCTCAAAATATTGCTATATGATGCCCCCTTTTTTTTTTTTTTTTAATGCAATAAAAGAAAGGAAGAAAGAAAATCTCACTTCCATTATAAATAGGGAGTATGTATAAACTAGAGAGAAAACACGAGAACCAAAACTCAATGATATTTTAAGAAACTGAAGATGGACTGAATTATAACCATTAGCAAACTAAATTGTTACGAAAACAGATTGCAATGTCAAAAAAATAAAAAAATTCAGTTAAAAATTAAACATTTGATACTTACTATTTAGAAAGAAAGCAGTAACATGTTGAGAGCACAAAATAAGAGCAGCATTGGAAAATTGGTGAAGGCTGCAATGGCAATTAGTACTGTTGTTGAGACTGTCAGCAGTGGACCCGCCAATGTCATGTTGTGAAATAATGCGGTTAAAATGAAATTTCAAGCAAATAATTAAAAATAACCGAACCAAATTTCAACAATTTGTAGAAAAATAATAATAACAATAATAATAAGCACTAACTTAATATTAACTTATTACATCCGTTTTAAGTGTTTTGGCCACTCTGTCAAAAAACCAATACCCCAGCATAAACACTGTCAGTGGTAAGGCAACAGAAACGGTTATGATAACTACGGAGATGACAGGACTTGGTGATACCAATGACAAAGAAAATGTATAGCACTGGGAGAATAGATAGACTGGAATGAATAGCAGTTTGCTAAAACGGCCATCAATGAGGAAGAAAAAAGCAACTTGGGTAGTCCAAAGGGTTATGGAGTTCAAGATCCAGAAGAAGAGAAAAGACATATAACTCATGATAACTTTACCTGCCTGGTGAACTTGTGCTGTTAATGAGTTGCTGTCCTGCCAAACTCCTCCTGGTGGGGTGAGTGAACCTTGACAAGTGACTGTTGCTATCAACACGGTGATCACCAGCAATGCATTGCGTGTATCGTGTGGTATATCTCTTTTGAAATGAATGATAGATGTTATCAAACGCTCCTTGAAAGAGGGTATACGCTTCAAACTATCAGCTGTGAAATGTATGGAATAGTCAAGTTGGAAGCTTTCAATGCTCCAGCAGCATTAAGCATTTTTCTGACTTGTGGATTGTCTGCTTGCATATCATCTAAAATATCTAGAGTAGTCAAATTCTCTGTATTCTTTGAATTTATATCAACTCCACAATCAAATAGCAGTTCGACCACCTGAGAAGTCGATAAAAATTCACCAAATTGCTTGATCAGTAAACTACTCAATGGAAAATAAATGGTTGGAATGCATAGCTTGTTAAGTGAAAAGAGAGCTTACCTTTGAAATGTCTTTTGCATTGCAATGTGTAAGATAGTGTTGCCTTCATAGTCCTTCTGGTTCAAGATCTGTTTCTTGTGTTGAAGAACCCTCATGCTGGACTCGTTGAAGGTATCCAACAAGGAAGTAAAAAGCGTCCAGCTTGCCATTCTTCAAAGTAACATGAAGAACCGTCTCTCTTCTTGTTGTCATATCTTGGAATGATTTCGGAGAAGCTTTTAAGAACATTTTCAGGAGATCGATGTTCCCTTCTTGAGCCAAATAATGTAGGAAAACGATTCTTTTCCTTCCCATACAAGGAGTTAGATCGTGGTCCACTTCTAAAAGTCGAAGTGCCAAATCATTTCTCCCATTTTGCCAAGCAACAAGCAAAGGCATAACCCTTCTGGGTTTAACTTGGTGAGGAAGGAAGGTTTGAAGCTCACCATCTCCATGGCAAAAGGGGTATGGCCATGTTTAGTTGCTATGTGCAAAGGCTTATTAATGTATGGCACACGATCAAATCTTTCTACGATATATGGATCGTCCCCAATTAATTTGGCCATATCTTTATCTCTTCCTTCCTCAGCTGCAACCTTCATTTCTTTCATTTTTCTATCGTTGATATCTTCCATGCTTTTATATTCTCTTTGAGCAGTGTTACAATAATGCCTACGTTGGACTTGCTGTCAGCTGACCAAGTCACTAGAATATTTGTTATGCTGTTAACTGACCAAGTCTTTAGGATATTTCATATGATTTATGCTGTTATGCTGTATTATTTGTTATGCTGGTTTCTTTGTGGCTAGAAATTAGGAAGCTGTTAGTCATGCCTTGTGTTTAGGAAATATTTTTGTTTTTTTGTTAAATGTTAGCTCTATATAAAGAGCACTGTAGTGAATAAAAAAAATATATTATGGTCTTCAATTTTCTAGTGTCTTATAACAACAAATTGGTATCAGAGCTCTTTTTCTTGAGGGATCTGTGAGCTGAACCATCTTCTTGAGAGATCTGTGAGCTGAGTGAATCTAAACACAAACCCAGAAACACAGAAACCCAAAGCTAGAACTTAAAAGACCAGAAATACAAACCAAAAACACAAAAACCTTCAAAAATGGAAGCTGAAACAACATTCTCTCATGTTGTTCCACCAGTTTTTGATGGTGATAACTGTCAAGCTGGGGCTATTAAAATGATAGTTCATCTTGAGGCATTAGATCTTTAGGAGGCTATAGAGAAGGATGATGATGTTCCACCATTACCAGCAAATCCAACAATGTCACAACTGAAGGCTCACAAAGAGAGGAAGACAAAGAAGTCGAAAACTAAAGCATGTCTATTCTCTGCTGTTTCAAGCACCATATTTACAAGAATTATGAATCTACAGTCAGCAAAGGCTATTTGGGACTATCTCAAGAATGAATACCAAGGCAATGAAAGAACAAAAAACATGCAGGTGCTTAACTTGATCAGGGAGTTTGAAATGCTAAAAATGGAGACAGAAACCATCAAAGACTATTCTAACAAGTTGTTGGGCATAGTAAACAAGGTGAGGTTGCTGGGTAAGGATTTTTCTGATGAGCGAATTGTACAAAAAATTCTTGTGACTTTGCCTGAAAAGTATTGAGTATAAAATTTCTTCATTAGAAGAATCTAAGGATTTGTCAAGTATATCCTTGGCAGAATTAATAAATGCTTTGCAGGCCTAAGAGCAAAGGAGAATGATGAGAAAAGACGCATTTGTAGAGGATGCTTTTTAAGCAAAGGCACAAAATTCAAGAGGAGGCAAAGACAAGAAGGACAACAAGAAGAAGAACAGCAAGAAAACTGAAAACTATGCCAAAAAGAATGAGGTAACATATCCACCTTGCCCATATTGTAAAAAGACTAACCATCCACAAATGAAGTGTTGGTGGAGACCAGATGTTAAGTGCAGGAAATGTGGTCAGATTGGTCACATGGAGAGAATCTGTAAGTCACAACAACATGAAGGAAAAGAAAATATTGTTGTTGAGCAACATCAAGAGGAGCAGCTTTTGCAGCCAGCAATAGCTCTAGTGATTCTTGGCTGATTGATAGTGGTTGCACACATCACATGACTAACGATCTAGAGCTTTTCAAGGAACTCGACAAACTGAAATTTCCAAAGTAAAAATTGGAAATGGGGAATATATCTCAGTCAAAGGCAAATGAACTGTGGCTCTAGAAAGCTTATCAGGTTTGAAGTACATTACTGATGTTTTATATGTGTCTGAAATTGACCAAAACTTGCTTAGTGTTGGAAAGCTGGTTGAGAAGGGCTTTAAAGTTATATTTGAAAACAAATGGTGCAGGATTAAAGAAGTAAAAAGAAGAGATGCTTTTAAGATGAAAATGATAGCAAAAAGCTTTGCTCTAAATCTGATAGAGGGTGAGCAGATAGCCTTTTCAAGCAGTGCAAACAATGTGGAAGTGTGGCACAGAATGCTCAGGCATTTTCACCATGCTGGACTTCTATACATGCAGGATCATAATATGGTAAAAGGAGTACCATTACTGGAAGACAAACTTTCTAATTGTGTGGCTTGTCAATATGGAAAGCAAGTTAGAAGGTTCTTTCCTCAAACTACATGGAGAGCAACATGCAAACTTCAACTGGTACATACAGATGTTGGAGGACCTCTAAAAACATCTTCCTTAAATGGCAGTAAATATTATATTATATTTATTGATGATTATACTAGATTTTGTTAGATTTATTTTCTTAAATTTAAATCCGAAGTTGCTAATGTTTTTTGAAAATATAAAACTTGGGTGGAGAATCAAAGTGGTTACAGGTTGTAAACAATCAGATCACACAATGGCAAGGAATACACTTGTGATAGTTTCAAAAATTTATGTGATGAAGCCGGCATTGAGCACTAATTTACAGCACCATAGACTCCGTAACAGAATGGTGTAAGTGAAAGAAAAAATAGAAGTATTATGGAAATAATAAGGTGTTTGCTGCATGAAAAGGAACTGCTAAAGAACCTGTGGGCGAAGGCTGTAAATACTGCAGTTTATCTGCTAAATCGATTGCCAACTAAAGTTCTACAAAAAAGAACTTCATTTGAAGCTTGGTCTGGTTACAAACCAGACCTGCAATATTTAAAAACTTTTGGTTGTCTTTGTTTTGCTCATGTGCCACAGGTGAAAAGAGATAAACTCGATAAAAAGGTGGAATCGAAAGTCTTTATTGGATATAATAAAGCATCCAAGGCTTACAAAATTTTTCAACCACAAAATGGAAAAATTCTTGTAAGTAGAGATGTCACATTCATGGAAGACAGACAATGGAACTGGGAGGAGTCAGTAAAGGAGCAGCATGCTGAAATTCAACAAAATATGGATGATAACATAGATGATGAACGAATTAAAGGTATAAGGTTATTATCTGATATTCATGAAAGATGTAATATTGCTGTGTTTGAGCCTACAGAGTTTAAAGAAGTAGAGAAGGATGGCAAATGGGTTGAAGTAACGAAAGAAGAGCTTAAGATGATTGAGAAGAATGGCACATGGGAGTTGGTGGATAGACTTCAACATAGAAGGGTCAATGGAGTCAAATGGGTTTACAGAATCAAATTTAATGCAGATGGTTCTGTAACTAAACATAAAGCCATATTAGTTGTGAAAGGGTACAGTCAAGTGTTTGGGGTAGATTTTTCAAAAACCTTTGCTCCAGTAGCACACTTGGATACAATCAGAGTGTTACTTGCTTTGGCTGCACAAAAAGGATGGAAGATTTACCAGTTGAATGTAAAATCTACTTTTTTAAATGGTTATCTTCAAGACAAAATTTATCTAGAGCAGCCTGAAGGATTTCAAGTCAAGGGACAGGAGGAGAAGGTCTACTTATTGAAGAAGAAATTATACGGTCTTAAACAGGCTCCTAGGGCCTGGTATAGTAGGATCGATGAATATCTTCAAAGCCTTGGTTTTGTTAAAAGTCCAAGTGAAGCTACGCTATATATATAAAAAAAAAGATGCTAACTTAATTATAGTTTTTGTTTATGTTGATGATCTTCTTGTAACAGGAAGCAATGAGATGCTGGTGAAAGAATTTAAGCTAAAAAGCTAGAAGCATTTGAGATGACAGACCTCGGCTTAATGTCCTATTTTCTAGGAATGGAGGTGAAGCAAGACCATCATGGAGTCTTCATAAGCTAAAAAAAGTATGCAAAGGGAATACTCAAGAAATTTCACATTTTGCAAAAGCACTGGCACACCCATGAATTAAAAGGAGAAATTTAGCAAAGAGGATGGAGCTGAAAAAGTTGATGAAAGCTTATATATGAGTCTGATTGGTTACTTGATGTATCTTACAGCTATCAGATCCGATATACTGTTTGTAGTAAGTTTGCACTCAAGATTTATGCATTGTGCTAGTGAAATGCATTTTCAGGCTGCCAAACGAATTGTAAGATATATCAAAGGCACAACAAATTATGGCATTCAATATTCTAGCTGTCAATCTTTTAAGCTTCATGGTTATTTTGATAGTGACTGGGCAGGTTCCATACATGACATGAGAAGCACAACAGGTTTTTGTTTCAGTTTTGGATCAGGAATTTTTTCATGGAGCTCAAAAAACCAAGATGTGATAGCTCAAAGTACAGTAGAGGCAGAGTATGTGACAGCAAATGCTACAGCTGATAAGAAAGAGACTTGCAGATTTACACATGAAACAAATTGAGCCAACAGAAATTTATGTAGATAACTAAGCTGCCATTGCAATTTCAAATGATCCTATTTTTCATGGAAGGACAAAGCATTTCAAGATCAAGCTATATCATTTTTGAGAAGAATAGAAGGCTGGTGAAATTAAACTGGTTTATTATAAGACTGAGAACCAAATTGCAGACGTGTTTACCAAGGCTCTTCCAAAAGCAAGATTTGAAGTTCTGAGAAACAAACTAAGTCTATGCAGCTATTAGGCAAGGAGGAGAAATTGTTACAATAATGCTTAAGTTGCTACATATGGAGTTGCTGTCAGCTGACGGAGTTGCTGTCAGCTGACCAAGTCACTAGAATATTTGTTATGCTGTTAGCTGACCAAGTCTTTAGGATATTTGTTATGATTTATGCTGTTATGCTGGTTTCTTTGTGGTTAGAAATTAGGAAGCTGTTAGTCATGCCTTGTATTTAGGAAATATTTTTGTTTTTCTGTTAAATGTTAGCTCTATATAAAGAGCAATGCAGTGAATAAAAAAAATATATTTTGGTTTTCAATTTTCAGGTGTCTTATAACAACAAGCAGCTTCAGCATTATTCAATGTACCTTCCATTCTGATTAAAATAATAAAATTTTTTTTTTTTAAAAAATGTCAATTAGTAAAGGAGAACCACTAAATGTATAAAAATAGTAGATTATCATTATAAATTGATCAACTAAGTGGCATTACAAACTAAGGTAATTGTAGTCAATATATTGTATACCTCCTCTTTCTCTCCTTTGCGTATAAACTTCTGAACCTGAAGCTGGTATGTCTCATAACTTATATGCCTAGATAAGATTGAGTTTTGTACATAAACCTATAGACTACATAGATGCATAACATCCAAATATTGGTAGAACATATTGATAAACGAAATTAAAACAGAAAAGAGAAACGTATCAGCCAAGAAAATATTAGATCAGGTTTACTTATGTACATACATCTATGGTGTATATATAAAGCATAACATCAAAATATTGGTAAAACATACTGATAAACGAAACTGAAACAGAAAATATAAGAATCAGGTTAGGGCTACCATAGATATATATAATTCCATAGCTATCTCTTAATTTCCTGAGAGATAATTCTTTCCTGTTTCTTTTGGGTTGGAATTTGTTCTCAAACTAATTAACAAGATTCATATCCTTGGTTTCTTTCTTTATCTTTTTCCCATCCTAAAAAATAAATGCAAATTAATTCTAGTAACGGGGATTTTCCATTACGAAAAATCTATGGTTACAGAAACCACAACACGGGTTGAAATTTAAACTTGAAAAGCAGATATCCAAAGCCGTCAAATTAAGCAGATCATGAAGATCTGGCTGCTGTGAATGGTTGTCCCTCATTGTTCTTCTCTACAAATTCCTCACTATATCAAAACTATATATATATATATATGTATATGTATATGTATAATTTCCAGATGATCTTGGACAACAAACTAAAGCATAACAATCACAGACTAAAAATCATACAGATCTGAGTTGCAAAATTTACCTATTTGGAAAGAATATAATCCCACATAGAAAATGAGGAAGGAAAAAGAAAGTAGACATGGATGATCTTTTGCTGTTTTTTGAAGTTCCATGAACTTTTGCTGTTTTTGGAAGAAGAATCCAATTATGTATTCGCTGAGGTTGCAATTATTACATTCACAGGCGAAGAAACGCAGCAGAGACCAAAAAACAATGCTAAAATATGCATGAAACATTGGTTTGGTTAGCTTCTTGTAGCTTAAATTCATGCAAATTGCTTTCAGGTGGAGATCAGGAACGAAAATGACTTTGAAACTGAGTGGACGTACAAGAATAGTACTGCCATCTCATATGCATACATAATATATAGATAGATAAATAGAGAAAACAGAGTTCCATATAGAAGAACAAAACCACAAAGAAGTGTATACCTTCAAAGTGGAGAGTAGCTATGGATTTGTGCCGATAACAAGTTCAAATCCTCCAAAAAGCAAACCAAACCAGGAGAGAACAGAGAGCTAAAAGCAAGGTGTGGATGAGAGACACTTATAAATCATATATATATAGAGAGAGAGAGAGAGAGAGAGAATGAGAGGTTGAAGCTCCTATATGCCAGCAAAATAGCCAAAGCTGTGAAGCTTATATAAAGGGGCAGAAGAAGAATGATGATGCTTATGTATTTTGTTTACCATGTCAAAATGTTAATCATAAAAAGGTAAATTTTTTGGGTCACAGGCTCACATGTGAAGATAGCTTTATTGTTTGAGACCGTTGTAATTAAATGATTAGACCTAGCGGTATCCATGCCTACCTTATTGATTTCTTCTTTTTCATGCATGGTATATTCTCCTTTTGCGAATTTTATTAATTAAATTTACCGACACACGTTATCATCAATATATTAATCCTTCTTAATTTTCCCATCTAGTATTTGTAATTTCTGTATATAATATAAATTGTCCTTAAAAAATATCTCTTAAAAAATGTTTATGAATTAATTTGCGACATGGCTCAAAGTAAAGGATATTCACCAAAAAAATAAAATAAAATTTGAGAAAATAAAAATTTAAGCTTTCCAACAAAAAAACATATAGTAAAAAAGATTATTAAAATTTGAGAAGATGTAATTTAAAAATTTTATATTACATTAAAAAATTTTTACAGTACTATAATACTTTTCAAAATCATGCCTTTTAAAATCTGGACATGGAAACATGCAAATTGCAAAGTAAAAAGAAAAAAAGCACACCTATTGCATCTCTTTATTAGATATCAACAAGATTCAATATTGCGAATGGTATATTCTTCAAAATAATAATAATAATAATAATATAATAAAATAAAATTGCGAAAGTTGATGTTGGTCCAAATCATTATATTTCGTTGTATGTATTCAAATTTACCGTTTGAATCCAGCCGTTGGATTTTGTCTGCCATTTGGTGTGCACATATATATTCACTACTCACTATTCTGTGGTTTTAGGAAATATCTGTGTGCATTATCAGTATGCATTGGATAGATTATTACTGTTTTAACTAATTTCCTAAGTAAAAAAAATATACATATATATATATATATATATATATATATTAGGTACTATTTTGATGGATGTTAATGCTATATTCGGAATTTTGCTGGCTCCGAAAACAATTGTAACAATCACAATCAAGAACTCAAAGATCTCACTGCTTTTTTAATCGATATCCCACAATCACAATCCAAGAAAATTGTGAACTAGTCAGATCAATTCCATAGGATTATGAAGCTTCGACAGCTTCATCATTATGTTTCGATAATTTTGCAATGATTTTTAGACATCACTGCAACAGTATGAAAAAATGATGAAGCTGTTGAAACATCGTAACCTTTTATCTTCTGACTTTTTCACTATTCCTTGGAATGTGATTGTGCAATAATATCAAAGACTAGTCAGATCCTGTGAGTTCTTGATGTTTATATCTTAATTCTACAACAAATTGACATATTCATTCTTTGCTAGTCTGGATTTTATTTTATTTTTTTTCTTCTTATTTTAAAAGAATTTGATTGTGGAAAACAATAATAAGTGCTTTACATTTTATTTCTCTATCTTTTATTTAATTGAAAAACCGAAACCAGAAACTTAAAATAAATTACAAATAAACACTATAATAAATTACATTATTATGACCACCCCCACCCACTTTTTCCATATAAATCAAAACTTGACCTGTGCTTCCTGCTTATTTTATTTTGCTCTTGTTGTTCACAACCAAAAAGACTTTAAAAATTTTAAAATAAATAAATAAGAGCTAAGAAAATTTTGAGAAATGCAAAGTAATTAAATAGTATTTACAATCAAACCGGAGAATCAGACCAACATGACTTATGAGAAATCTCCTACTCAGTTTGGAGCTTCTAACCATCAAACCAATAACAAAGAAAGTACCAAATCACCCAAAAAAAAAAAAAAAACGACATATATAAAGAAATCCTTTATATAGCGCTAATTTTTAACATTGCCATGGAACACATACAAAGGTTCATAGTTAAAACTAACAAAAAATGCAGAGCCAAGTACTCTGTAAAACAGGGGGGCGAGAGTGAGAGAACCTTTTCAAGAAAATCTTTATATACGAAGTCTAATATACTATGGAGATCCTTAGCAGCAGCTTCCTACCGACCAAGCATTCTAAATATTTTTTATTTTAATTTTTTAAGATAACCCTTGTTTTATCAAGTATAATCATTTATATAATCTCCCTAAATTTTTGTTGAACTTTTGACTTTAATCTAAATTCTAAAGTTTATGGAGATTTTAAAATGATGTTTCAGGCTTTTCTTGTTGATGGTGATTACTGTTGGAATCTATTCTTGTGATTTTGGAACAGATTTGTTAATGTCATGACAATCATATATGTTCCCTTGACGTAGGTTGTGAGGGATGTTAATGCATCGGTAACCCTTTTGTAGTTCAGTTTATCATGTTCTGTATGTCTAATTGTACTGTGTATAGTTTATTAAGACAGCTATCCGTCAATGGTAGCAAAGCAAAAATGATGTGTGGCGTATTAACACGCATTGACATATATATTTTTGAGAATTAATTTACTTTTAACCTTACACTTGTGGATTCTAAGTTGTAAAGGGTTGTTTTAGTGCAGTAATGTTAATTTTCTTCTTTCCACTCTTTTTCCATTCTCATAATCATGGAATTGGTAGTTTTGCTGCTTATGATAGATTCTTTTCCTTATTATCTAAATTGTTATAGAAAATGTTGATTTTCTTTTTTACTATCATTTTATATCATTAAAAATTTTAAAAGGCATGGTTTTGAAAAGTATTATAGTACTGTAAAATTTTTTTAATGTAATATAAAATTTTTAAATTACATCTTTTCAAATTTTAATAATCTTTTTTACTATATGTTTTTTTGTTGGAAAGCTTAAATTTTTATTTTCTCAAATTTTATTTTATTTTTTTGGTGAATATCCTTTACTTTGAGCCATGTCGCAAATTAATTCATAAACATTTTTTAAGAGATATTTTGTATTTCCCTTTGGAGTTTTGTAGGTTAGAAAGAATGGTAATATTAAAGGGAGGGGGGGAATAAGAAGTCAATTTTATCCAAGTAAGCTTCCTTCTAACCCCTTAACCAAATCATACATATATATATAAGTACATGATATCAAAACGATATAAAAGATACATGCACCAACTCATATATATATATATATATATATATTATATATCTATGCTAATTGATAACTGGGTGTGTGATTGTGGGCATTACATGTGCAAAGCAGGAAATATTACTGAAACAAAACGAAGGCCATCAGTGGCAGGGTATGCTGTGTAAACCCCAGCGTCCCACATCAAAAAAATTGGTCGTTGGAATGCATTTTATATAATGACAAGCAGTACAGAAACTCGCCTGGTCAGGTGAGGATTCGGACTAGTGCACAGAGGGTGGGGGGGTGATAATGGGCTTCTCTAATACCATCTAGAGTTGTATGGATTAGATAGTATATTTGTGGGCTCGGCGAGCCTATAGGGGCCCAATATGTGAGGAGCCTTTAAAGAGGGTTAGGTAATGTGCTTAGTTGAAGGGGTGTTCAGGAAAATCAAATGGAATGACTAAAGTCTGGCCCCGCATCACAGCCTCCACTACTAACTCATGACTCTACAGTTAGCGGTCCCAATGCCTTAGCGGCCCATTACAACCGCCCACCCAATTTTTTTTCATTTTATTTTATTTGTAATCTATAATTAGGAAAAATAATTGATTGTTAACGGCGATTTGAATATACCAGTCACCTAATTTTTTTTTCTTTCATAAATCTAAAAAAAAAAATTTAATATATTAATCTTAATCTGATTAAATTTGTAAATAATTAATAAATCCATAATTAAATGACAGTCACTATAGAATAATTTTTTTTAAAAAAATCGAGTTATCCGTCTTTTAATTACCATTGGAATTAGAAATCAATAAATCAGATATTAACAAGAACAATATAAATCAAAACTTGAACTATGCTTCCTGGGTCATTTCATTTTGCTTTTGTTGTTCATAACCTATTCCTTACCAAGAAGCAATCTATAACAATAAATCTTTTATATAGTGCTAATTTCAATTTTCCCGGCGCTTGATTTTCTAAATAATTGTTTTGTTTGTAGTTGTGAAAAATTCTTTACGTGACATTTAATAGCTTATTTTTTAAATTGCAATGAAAATGTTAGATTATGAGTTTGTAAGGGGTAATATTTTATCATTAAGTTTCATTTCGAAAGACTTGAATATAAAGGAAATTGATTTCTAAAATATAATTTTCTTGATCTAAATAAGGTAAGTGGTTTTACATGAAGAAGATTTAGCAAAGTATATTCTATTTGACAGGGATAGGAGAAGAGCTAGAATTGATCTTCTTAAAAAAACGATTAAAAAAAAAAAAGAAAAATCATAACCAAACCAAGATGATATGTATAAACTCCTAATGCCAAATATCTTACAGTTACTAAATTTTTCCATTTCCATTTCGTTGGGAATCAATTTCTCTGTTTGATAAGTGATAAGAAAATTATAACTTATAAACAGTTAAATTAATTTATTTTATATAATAAATGCTAAAATAAATTTGTATTTTTAAACAAATTTAATAGGAGTTTTACGGAAAATCTAAAATCACATTTTCCCAAATAGAAATAATTTTCATAAATACTATTCATATAGGTGGAAATTTAATTGCCCACATTTTCTCATTTCCGAATAAAATATCAAATAGTATTCACATTGTCTCTGCTTTTGATATAAAATCAAGCAAAAACATTCAAAGAGGTAGTAAAAGAGAGAGAGAGAGAGAGGAGAGAGAGAGAGAGAGAGAGAGAGAGAGAGAGAGAGAATGTCTGGGAATGAGAAGACTGTTCCATGAGGTTGGCTGTACACTACAGACCGAAAAAGTGCCTGTGATCGGCAACCATGGCTGATGGCTTTCGCTGTATTTCCTCTGCTATTTTTTTCTCGAAAGTCTTTCGTCTTTGATTACTTCCCAAAAAAAAAAGGGGAATTTGGCCCAATACCCCTGTAGGACCGAGCTTCATGAATTTTACCCCCTCAATTCATTTCTTTTTTGATCTACCCCTCCAATCTTTTAAAATCCCAAAATACCCTTATGTGTTATTTTTTTTTATATGTTTTTTTCTTTCCTTTCTTCGACTTTTCCCCTCCATCTCTTTATCCATAACCAGACCTTAGGAGCCCTCTGTTTCCTTTCATGAATCGGCCGGATTGTAAGCGTGGAGACTGCGCGTTTTGAAGGAGATGGTGAAGAGGCGACTCAGAGAGAAAACTGCAGGATTTTAGAGAGGCCTAGGAGCAGAAGCAGAAGCAACAGGTAGGCAACAGCTCTAATTTTGGTTGTCTGTTAGTGGTGGATTCTATCAAAGCTCTCCAGAATCATAGTTGTCTTTTTTTATTTTTATTTTATTTTTTTATTTTTATAATATTATAATTAGTGAATTCACAGAGCTACTAATTAAGGCCCTCATCCATCATTGTCTTCTTCTTTGATCAATATATTTAGGGTTATATAAATTTTGAAGCTTTTTTTATGTCTAGGGGTTTCTGTGTAGATTGCTATGTTGTTGTTGTTGTTGTTGTTGTTGTTGTTGTTGTTGTTGTTGTTGTTGTTATTTTGAAGTTGGATTACAATGCCATCCAAAAATCTAAACCCACCTCCAGGTCTCAATCTCTTCCCATCTCTCAAACCCCCACAAAAAACTTTAGCTTTCCACCAAATCTTAGTCCTAGTAATAACTTTCCTCGCCTATGCTTCCTTTCATGCCTCTAGAAAACCTCCAAGCATTGTTAAGAGTGTTCTTGGACCAAATGATCACTCAAACTCATCCCTAACCGAGAGTAATTTGAACTCAACCTTATTGAATTCAAGCTCGATTGATGCTGGTTGGGCTCCTTTCAATGGTCCACGTGGAACACACCGGCTAGGCGAGCTAGATCTCGCATTTCTTTCCGTATATTCCATTGGAATGTATTTTTCCGGCCATGTCGGTGATCGGGTCCATTTGAGGTACTTTCTTGTGTTTGGTATGATAGGCAGTGGCATTTTTACAATAATGTTTGGCCTAGGGTATTGGTTGGGAGTTCATGTTTTGGGATTCTTTCTTGCTGTTCAAGTGGTTTGTGGATTGTTTCAGTCAGTTGGGTGGCCTTATGTGGTGGCAATTGTGGGAAACTGGTCTGGGAAAGAAAAGAGGGGCTTGATAATGGGATTGTGGAATTCGCACACCTCTGTGGGAAACATTGTTGGATCAGTTTTAGCATCAGGTGTTTTAGAATTTGGGTGGGGATTTTCCTTTGTTTTGCCTGGAGTTTTGATGATTGTGGTTGGCATTGTAGTGTTTATGTTTCTCGTTGTTAGTCTGGATGATTTGGGGTTTGAGTCTCCCGGCAAGGAGATTGAAATGGATGCGGAAGTTGATAGTGTAAGGAGTTCAGAGGAGAAAGTGGAGTCAGAGAAAGCTGGTCTTCTTGAAACAGGGGACTCTGATTCTTTGGCCGCAATTGGATTCTTTGAGGCATGGAGGCTACCAGGTGTAGCACCATTTGCTTTCTGTCTCTTCTTTTCAAAGCTGGTGGCTTACACTTTTCTATACTGGTTGCCCTTCTACATAAGGCACACAGGTACTTGGTCAAATAGGATGAGTTTATATGAATATGCCATAAAAATTTTCCTATAGGTTGTGCTATGACTTTCCCTTCAGAGTTGGATTATATTTGTCTTCTTGTGGTTAGTGTTCTATAATGCATCATGAATTGGCAATGGCAAGATGAGAATCTTGTCTCTGTTTCTTTGTTATTATTGTTATTATTATTATTATTTACTCTTTTCTTTCATGAAGAATGATGAGCATAAGAAACTCTTTGGCATCTGTGAACATACAGCTAAATCTGCTTTGTTTTGGGACTGCCAATAAGTTTCTTTTTCTGTGTCTTTCCCCATAAAGATAAATATGCCTTTGGGTATTTAATTTTTATCATGAAATAATTAAAGACTGCTAAACGATCAAATCTGCTTAATTTTCATGGGCTCCCCTATGCATTTGAATGTGTTACAATTTACAAGGTTCTCTTATTTATGAATTCTGTTTGGCATTTTAGCTGTTGCGGGAGTGCATTTGTCACACAAAACTGCTGGGATCCTTTCAACTATATTTGATATGGGAGGAGTCCTTGGAGGAATTTTGGTGGGATTCATCTCTGATGTAATTGAAGCTCGTGCTGTTACATCAATTGTATTCTTGTTGCTATCAATTCCAGCCCTCCTTTTCTACAGGGTTTATGGAAGCATCTCCATGTTTGCCAATATTAGTTTGATGTTTCTTTCTGGATTGCTTGTAAATGGTCCATACTCACTCATTACAACAGCTGTTGCTACTGATCTTGGTACTCAGACCATGGTTGGAGGAAATTCTCGTGCATTAGCTACTGTAAGTGCAATTATAGATGGCACTGGTTCTGTTGGGGCAGCTTTAGGCCCACTATTGGCAGGGTATATTTCCACTAGGGGATGGAACAGTGTCTTCTTAATGCTAATTCTTTCTATTTTCCTTGCAAGTTTGTTCTTGATTCGTGTTGCCAGAACTGAGATTAAAGCGAAGTTGAATGAGGGAAAATGGTTTTGGAACAGCATAGGCGGTCATTGATGGATGGAGGATTTCTTCTAATGCTTCATTTATGCATGGGTTTTTTCTGGTCAGATTAGTTCATTTGGGGAAGAATACGGTCATGGATTAGTTAGTTGAGCCATTATACATGTATGTATTTTGTATCTTATTCATTTTACACAGGTTAGTAGCTCTTATACATGTATAGAACCTATAAATTCCACAAGATATAAAATTTGTTCAACTTCTTTTTGGTTTTGGTATTTATCCCTAGTCCCTCTATCTGTTAAATCAGGTTTTTTTTGTTGTTTTATTCCTTTCATAACCAGGCATTGATAAATGTACCCTCTAATAAATTTTATATTTTTGCTAGAAATTTTTGATGTTTTTAAGTTGACAATTCTTTTACATACCCTTTTTATCTGATTTGCTTTTTCGTCGATGGAATGTACGATCCTGGAGCTGTGCAGCGGTTTTAAAGAATTGAAGTATATGGTGCCATATCATAAAGGTAAGCCATAGCGGCTGAACCACTGGCTCTTTCCCTATAATAACCCCTCACCGTCCAGTAATATAATGGAAAGAATGATACATAAGTAGGGGAATTTGGCCCAATACCCCTGTAGGACCGAGCTTCATGAATTTTACCCCCTCAATTCATTTCTTTTTTGATCTACCCCTCCAATCTTTTAAAATCCCAAAATACCCTTATGTGTTATTTTTTTTATATGTTTTTTTCTTTCCTTTCTTCGACTTTTCCCCTCCATCTCTTTATCCATAACCAGACCTTAGGAGCCCTCTGTTTCCTTTCATGAATCGACCGGATTGTAAGCATGGAGACTGCGCGTTTTGAAGGAGATGGTGAAGAGGCGACTCAGAGAGAAAACTGCAGGATTTTAGAGAGCCCTAGGAGCAGAAGCAGAAGCAACAGGTAGGCAACAGCTCTAATTTTGATTTTCTGTTAGTGGTGTTGGGAATTTTTTTTTTTGGGAGAAATTGTGAAAGAGAAATTGTGAAAGTTGTGTTCTGGTTTTTTTTTTTTTTTAAATAACGGTCGTGGGAGGCATTTCTTGCTGAGAGATATGTATGATGATATGATGCTGGATGGAGTACAGCCAAGTAGGGATACATTCCATTCTGTCATCAGTTAGTGGAAAGGTGCTTTCATGTTTGTTATCATGGACTTTCATTCTTTCTGGAATTTTCCGTTTGGTTGATTTTGTTTTGTTGCAGGTGGATAAGCAAAATGCTCATTTCTTTGGTGTTACGATCAACGAGCAACAAGCCGAGTGTGGTATTGTAGTAAGAGTTACTTCAAATGCACAAAGCAAATTTAAGGTATGTATATTTCATATTTTTGCATTTAAATTGTTTATATACCATGTTTGATGACTATGAACTCTCTCTCTCTCTCTCTCTTTGCATCTGCATTTTCTTTTGTGTTGCTGGTGTGACATTAAATTTATAATCTAATTGCTTTATTTTCCAGTTACTTTATTTCGAGCAAGATGTGAATGGCGGTTATGGTTTGGCCCTACAGGTACCATATCTTCTTTCCTATTGTGTCTCCAATCCATTTTCCATTTTATAGTGCATATGGTTTTTGCATTCTGAAAGCTGTCATGGTTGTTTAAAAAATTTGAAGCATAGATGGAGTCAACAGTGCCAATGATCATATACAATTGTTAGAAATGTTTTGTAATAATCTTGTCATGTTAAACTGTCTGCTGTTATATCCTTCAAATTCTAAATACTATGCGTCTCTAATTTATTTTCAAAGCATAAAATTGTGGCTGTGAAATTGTGATTTTGAATATCACACATGGGTAGAACTTAAAATTAGTAACCTACCTATGAATGTGACAATGATGCTCAACTTCTCTTTTCAAGTGAATGTCATTGCATTGTTTCAAGTGGTCAAGTGGTATTGGTGTGGCATTTCAATGTATTTCTGTTCAGTCCTCTGACCTCATTCCCAAGGGCTTTCTTACTTGCAATTTGACTACAATCCTTTAAACAATTGACTTATATAATTGTATTATGATTTTATGTAGCATGCTTCTTTTTATTTTACTTTGGTTCAGCAAATCTTTACCTTTAGTCAATAATTTTGTCATATGGAAATGCTTTTTTCCCCCCACCCCTCATCAAGCCATCTAAATTTCAATATATATCATTGACACACAAAAATCATGACAGTCAATTGCCTATTTAATTAAAATTCATTTAGCAGAATCTCTTCCTATGCACATGCATTTGACATTAGTGTGGTCTCTTTACAGATGGATAATTGATCCTCCTCTGGAGGTCAATGTACCATCAAAACGCACATCATGGCCTGATGCCCCTCCTGAACTCCCTACCAATGAAAATGTAGTGTTGGGCATCCAAGAGCATGCTGTAAAGCATCCTACAAAGACCCGCACATCTAGATCAAAGAGACGAAGCAAGAGAAAGCATGACACAAGAACGGTGGACACACAGGTTGCTTCAAAGCATTCTGAACAAATTTGAAAATCTTAGCACGAAGACGGCTAGAGATGCATGCTGCTGTGTGAATTTTAGGCATCATTCTTCAGCATCATAAAAAAATTTGAATTGCAAAGGCTTATTAGCATAGAGGTAGATGGCCTAACCTGGTATATGTGAAAAGAATCCTTCACGCTGGGCCAGTTGATAACAGGCATTGGAGTTTGAATTTTCACTTAATTTTTCACAAATTTTTTCTTTCTTTTATATATTTTGTTTAGGATATCAGGATTCTGGTTCAGCATGAGGTATGCCAGCAAAGTCTTGCCGTGTCTGCTACCTTGTAGGACTTTGTATCCAATATGTTTCGAATCTTATACATAATCTTGGAACATAGGAATTATAGAGTTGTGTTCAGCTGGATTTTTGTAGAAAAAAAGATACCAAAATGTAATAAACAAAAAAGAAAAAAAAAAAAAAGGAAACTTCCATATTTGTGAAAGGATCCAATTTCTTCCATATTAAGATTTTGTTTTTAGTTTTTGTACATGATTCTTTTGTCAATAATTGTTCACCATCGGTAATTCCCGAGGAAATCTTCGGTAAACTACAAATACCCTCTGGAAAAATTACCGACAGTTTCGTCGGTAATTCCCGATGGTGTACAGTACGGCATATTTTGCCAATTTTTTGGACCCCACAAGGCCCCTAATGTGTGTTGAATGAAAAAACATGCAAAACATGGATTCTATAATTGTACTAAGGAGAGAAAATCATAAAATTTCATAAAAGTGTATCAAAGTTTGCAAAAAAATAAGTATACTGTTCACCCTCGGAAATTACCGACGACACCGTCGGGAAACTACAAATGCCCCCTGGAAAAATTACCGACAGTTTCGTCGGTAATTTCCCGAGGATGTACAGTACGTATTGTTTTGCCAATTTTTTTTACCCCACAAGGCCCCTAAGGTGTGTTGAATGAAAAAACATGCTAAACATGGATTCTATAATTGTACTAAGGAGAGAAAATCAAAAAATTTCATAAAAGTGTATTAAAGTTTGCAAAAAATAAGCTAACTGTTCACCCTCGGGAACGTACCGACGAAACTGTCGGGAAACTACAAATGCCCCCTGGAAAAATTACCGACAGTTTTGTCGGTAATTTCCCGAGAATGTACAGTACGTATTGTTTTGCCAATTTTTTTTACCCCACAAGGCCCCTAAGGTGTGTTGAATGAAAAAACATGCTAAACATGGATTCTATAATTGTACTAAGGAGAGAAAATCAAAAAATTTCATAAAAGTGTATCAAAGTTTGCAAAAAATAAGCTAACTGTTCACCCTCGGGAACGTACCGACGAAACTGTCGGGAAACTACAAATGCCCCCTGGAAAAATTACCGACAGTTTTGTCGGTAATTTCCCGAGGATGTACAGTACGTATTGTTTTGCCAATTTTTTTTACCCCACAAGGCCCCTAAGGTGTGTTGAATGAAAAAACATGCTAAACATGGATTCTATAATTGTACTAAGGAGAGAAAATCAAAAAATTTCATAAAAGTGTATCAAACTTTGCAAAAAATTGATGACTGTTCACCCTCGAGAAATTACCGACGAAACTGTCGGGAAACTACAAATGCCCTCTGGAAAAATTACCGACAGTTTCGTCGGTAATTTTCCGAGGGTGAACAGTCATCAATTTTTTGCAAACTTTGATACACTTTTATGAAATGTTTTGATTTTATCTCTTTAGTACAATTATAGAATCCATGGTTTGCATGTTTTTTCATTCAACACACCTTAGGGGCCTTGTGGGATAAAAAAAATTGGCAAAACAATACGTACTGTACACCCTCGGGAAAGTACCGACGAAACTGTCAGTAATATTTCCAGAGGGCATTTGTTGTTTCCCGACAGTTTCGTCGGTAATTTTCCGAGGGTGAACAGTCATCAATTTTTTGCAAACTTTGATACACTTTTATGAAATTTTTTGATTTTATCTCTTTAGTACAATTATAGAATCCATGTTTAGCATGTTTTTTCATTCAACACACCTTAGGGGCCTTGTGGGGTAAAAAAAATTGGCAAAACAATACGTACTGTACATCCTCGGGAAATTACCGACAAAACTGTCGGTAATTTTTCCAGGGGGCATTTGTAGTTTCCCGACAGTTTCGTTGGTACGTTCCCGAGGGTGAACAGTTAGCTTATTTTTTGCAAACTTTAATACACTTTTATGAAATTTTTTGATTTTCTCTCCTTAGTACAATTATAGAATCCATGTTTAGCATGTTTTTTCATTCAACACACCTTAGGGGCCTTGTGGGGTAAAAAAAATTGGCAAAACAATACGTACTGTACATCCTCGGGAAATTACCGACGAAACTGTCGGTAATTTTTCCAGGGGGCATTTGTAGTTTCCCGACGGTGTCGTCGGTAATTTTCCGATGGTGAACAGTCATCAATTTTTTGCAAACTTTGATACACTTTTATGAAATTTTTTGATTTTCTCTCCTTAGTACAATTATAGAATCAATGTTTTGCATGCTTTTTCATTCAACACACCTTAGGGGCCTTGTGGGGTAAAAAAAATTGGCAAAACAATACGTACTGTACATCCTCGGGAAATTACCGACGAAACTTTCGGTAATTTTTCCAGAGGGCATTTGTAGTTGCCCGACAGTTTCGTCAGTAATTTACCGAGGGTGAACAGTTAGCTTATTTTTTGCAAACTTTGATACACTTTTATCAAATTTTGGGATTTTCTCTCCTTAGTACAATTATAGAATCCATGTTTTGCATGTTTTTTCATTCAACACACCTTAGGGGCCTTGTGGGGTAAAAAAAATTGGCAAAACAATACGTACTGTACATCCTCGGGAAATTACCGACGAAACTGTCGGTAATTTTTCCAGGGGGCATTTGTAGTTTCCCGACGGTGTCGTCGGTAATTTTCCGATGGTGAACAGTCATCAATTTTTTGCAAACTTTGATACACTTTTATGAAATTTTTTGATTTTCTCTCCTTAGTACAATTATAGAATCCATGTTTTGCATGCTTTTTCATTCAACACACCTTAGGGGCCTTGTGGGGTAAAAAAAATTGGCAAAACAATACGTACTGTACATCCTCGGGAAATTACCGACGAAACTTTCGGTAATTTTTCCAGAGGGCATTTGTAGTTGCCCGACAGTTTCGTCAGTAATTTACCGAGGGTGAACAGTTAGCTTATTTTTTGCAAACTTTGATACACTTTTATCAAATTTTGGGATTTTCTCTCCTTAGTACAATTATAGAATCCATGTTTTGCATGTTTTTTCATTCAACACACCTTAGGGGCCTTGTGGGGTCCAAAAAATTGGCAAAATATGCCGCACTGTACACCCTCGGGAATTACCGACGAAACTGTCGGTAATTTTTCCAGAGGGCATTCGTAGTTTCCCGACGATTTCGTCGGGAATTACCGAGGGTGAACAGTATACTTATTTTTTTGCAAACTTTGATACACTTTTATGAAATTTTATGATTTTCTCTCCTTAGTACAATTATAGAATCCATGTTTTGCATGTTTTTTCATTCAACACACATTAGGGGCCTTGTGGGGTCCAAAAAATTGGCAAAATATGCCGTACTGTACACCATCAGGAATTACCGACGAAACTGTCGGTAATTTTTCCAGAGGGTATTTGTAGTTTACCGAAGATTTCCTCGGGAATTACCGATGGTGAACAGTTATTGACAAGAGAATCATATACATCAGAAGATATGATGAGAATGTTGAAGTGCCTAAGACTCCAAGCATGTACATCAGTTGTCACTGGCATTATGGCAGTCTTTAAAACCAATTGTGTATTCAGCCAACTCCATTCAGTTGGAGTTTTGAGGCCGATTAAGTTTGAAGATACTATGCCTATGTTGCTTCTTAGTTTACTATATGATTTTCGCTTTTATTTTATAGATGAAAGCAACTTGTTTGGCTTTGAGCATGATAAGGAGCTCTGAATTCTTCCATTTATCTTAGACATAAGGTCTCGAGTTCGACTACCATTTAGATGAGTATTATGTTTCGAGACACAAACAAAGAGAGCTGAATTTGGCTTACAGAACAGAGTACCAAGTTTGAGGTTGTAACGAGTTTTTAAAGAGCTATTTCTTCATGTAGCAGAAACAGTAGAATACAATAACGGAGAATTCTATTGCATAGTCTATGCCTCTGCTACTACTGTAAACATTATTGCTGGATGAATATTCATTACTAATTCAACTTCTTACTTGTTTTTTAAACTAAGTTGAACTAATTAAAACTCATTTATCCTATTATTTGGTTATCCGGGATAAAGTTGATAATTAAACAAATTAATTTGAACCAGAAGGATATCAAAATAATTCGAAACTTCACAATGATAATGGGCTTATCAAGGCATTGTGAACGTTGAACACCAGATGACATCAAATTCTGCATGTTTCCTACATCACTCTGCAATGACATCTTTACTAAGAAACAAAAGTAAAACCTGCATAGTTCCACCTGTAATGTGACATTTGATACATTCTCAATAAACAAGCTAGTCCTAAACTAGTTAGGATTTCATTGGTACCGCTCGAGGCCTCCATAGTCCCAGCCTATACTTGTGGGCGTGTGTCAATATCAGCTTCCTCTGAAAAACAAAAATCATATTCAGATATAAGTAATCTAATCTCTTCAAACCATCAAATGAAGCTAAGTCCCAAAGAACTTAATCCTAAAGAAAACCGCAACTTTCATTACGCCTTTCACCAACAAATTTAACAAGTAGCAGAACAAAAAATATATGCACTACTTTTAACTCTTTCTTCTTAGATAGAGAAATGAAGAAGAAGACAAGGCCTATAGTATTTCAGAAGCAAAAGTCAGTACAACAAGACAAGAAAATATTACATCACTTAGGGAAGAAGCCTAAACTCATTTGAGTCAGTATTTAGAAAGTTTATATCATTACCAAATATAAAGCAACACATACTCCGGCACTGCATTTCAATTTTGGTAAACATTTTCGTTAAATAACATCTTTTCTTTCTACCAGTATGATATAAATGACAGCTCTCAAAGCAATTCTGCATGCTATCTTCCTGAAACATTTTCACTTTTGCCCAGTAAAACAAAAATATTTGCAACCATTGGAACAGAACAAAGAACAAAACTCCAGAACTAGGGTGATTTCAAGTTGCAGTACCATTGCCAAACTAAAAGATAAATTAACCATTCCCGGATAGTCAGAGTTTCCTTTAAGCATCCCTAAACTTTCTTCGTTAGAAGAGTTTAAGAAACCATAAACATAAATTAATCACCCTACTTTTCATGAAATCTTTCACTTAGATTTAAGCAAGCAATCTATAACCAAATTTTCTGATCTGCAATACTATCAGATGTATTGACGGATATACTGAAAGAATTATAATATACCCAAAAGGCAGAGGGCTTCAAGTATGTGCATATATAGTAGATAAAGATTTAGGAAATACCTGTTTGCAAGGGATGCCAAGTTTCTTCAGCCTGAGCGTCCGAGTGACAAGCAGTTTCTGGAAGTTGCCCACCTCAGTTTCAAGCTTAGCCGCATGGGATTCCACCCCTTTGCCTATTCCATTTAAAAATTCTGGAATTCCAACTTTCACTGCAACAAAAGCAACAACTTTAGATCTCCTACTGACTATAACACTTTCACAGTAATCTAATCTAATTCTAACAAATTTTATTTCATATAAACTTTCATGCTCAAGTACATCACTCATCAGGAAGCATGAATCTTGCTCACTTGAGCCAACATAAAACATGATTTGTAGGATTAATTCCCAGTCACTAAAAGTAAAATCACCAAAACAGAGAACATCAAATTCTGCTTTTCTTCATCTTTATCAGTCATTTAGCAACCAGACAAGAGTGAACACGGTTTTTCAATGCTATAATAACGTTGAAACAAAAACCATGTTTCTTTTTCCAACTTAAAGAGTTATTCAGCATTCAGTAATCAGCTTGGTATAGATAAGTTTCTCAAATAATGATAAATAAATTATAAACCAATATTTCCTTTTCCTTTATTCCCCATCTTTCTCACCAACCAAACAATGCGGGAAACTAAGCATAATCAACCTTATTCATCATTTTTTCCTCTATGTTTCCTATCTGTGAATCTATTAACTTCAATACCAGCCAAGTTTCTCACTCTGTAAATCCTGGATTTACACATAAAATTCAATTTTACCCATTTCGATTCTAACTCAGCAGCCAAAAACAGCTACTTGGATCTCTCTTTCTATCGACAATTTTTTTACAAAGTTCAAATCACAAAATTCACAAGAACCCAGAAAAATTTTCTTCTTTATCAATTCTCTTTTCTTGCTCTGGGAACCGAACAGAAAGTAAGAAAATCTTTTTATGGGTTACTAAACCCAGGACAAAAAAATCATTAACCTGCATAAGGGGATGGCTTGGAGAAGAATCTAGCGAACCCAGTTGGTGAAAGGGGTTGAGAAATTGGGCTCCCCTTGAAGAGCATTTGCCTCCATGCCATCTTCTTCAATCTTCAACTTTCTCTGCGCTAGATCACACAGTACCGCGCCGGCGGCTGACTGAAAAGCCGCGATCTCCACAAAATGGTCTCGATGATACAGCCTCTGGTTCTCACGCCATGGGTTTTTGCGCTCACCAAGTGTTTTTTTTTATATTTTAAAATAAATAAAAGGATATGTAAGTAATTGTTTTTTGTTTGAGGGTTATAAGGGATATTAAGGGGTAGATCAAAAAAGAAATGAATTGAGGGGGCAAAATTCATGAAGCTCGGTCCTATGGGGGTATTGGGCCAAATTCCCCAAAAAAAAACCCAGATGAAGTCAAGGGCTCTCAGCTTTTTCTTTTAAAGCCCATCACAACAAAATAAAATAAAATAAATAAAATTCTGGACC
Source organism: Ziziphus jujuba (assembly GCF_031755915.1). Lineage (NCBI taxonomy): Eukaryota > Viridiplantae > Streptophyta > Magnoliopsida > Rosales > Rhamnaceae > Ziziphus > Ziziphus jujuba. The sequence continues at coordinate 14,459,144 of NC_083384.1, forward strand.
CAACCTAATAGAAATCCACTCTGACCAGCCCCACTAAAGATCATCACATGATTTTTTTTTACCCCATTTTCAAAAAAATAAATAAACAAATATTATGAGTTGGGGTTGAATATTTTTTAAATTTATGACCGTGCTAATTGGAGTATCACTTTCTTTTTTTTTGGTTTTCATGCAACATTTTCAATTTGCTTTTTTTTTTTTTTTTTTTTTAACTTTTACAAGTAATTATTTATTCATAGTTAAAAATCTTTTCTGTCACATAGAGTTGTTTATCATAAAATTGCAAACATTGTTTGGTTTAAAATCTTTTCTGTAAGATTATGGGTTTTTAAGATTACTACTTTGGTATTAATTTAAAGCTTTTTTTCTTGACATTGTTTAGTCCTTTATTTTTGAAATAGAAAGAGTCATGTTTGTCTTTTGGTCAAGAAAAGAATCGTGTTAGATTATGAGTTTTTTAATTTTATTTTTTTCAAGTTTTATAATTTTATTTTTTTAAAAAAAATTAACAGATTTCAGTTAGTTCAAAATATTTTATGTAACATTAGTTAATGGCTTGTTTTTGATATAGCAAAAATATTGTTAGATTATGGGTTTTTATAGTTTTAACAGTTTTGAAATAGTTAAAAAATAGTTACAGAAATTAGTTGATTTAATATATATATATATATATATATATTTTTTTTTTTAACGTGCCATAATTTTTCCAAACCAAAACGAGATTTTCGATTAAGAAAAAGGGAATACATCTTCACATAAAAGCTTTCTAAATTTAGAAAGATAAGAAAACTTCCAATACAAAGAGAGAGAGACCTATGTAAAATCTTCTTGACTATCCAATCAGCTATTTTATTAACTATGAGAAACAAAAAAGAAAATACATAAATCAAAGGAAGATTGCAAAAAATAGCAAAACTTTACACTAAATTGTGATGGTTCATATAATGTGGAAAATAGAGATTGCAAAATGGGAACTATTGCTAGAGATTCAGCTGGATCTCTTCTACTTTTACACCGTCTTGTTCATTCGGCTAACTTATCTTTTCAAGCTGAATATTTGGCTGTCCTTTATGCTTCTATATTCAGCTGCTTCTCTTGGCCTCCGGAAAATCATAATTGAGTCTGATAATGCAATCTTGGTGCAAAGCTTGAATTCAAATCTAATGTAATTGTCCATGGGGAGTGCGCAACCATAACGGCTTATATTATTATTATTATTTTTTTTTTTGCAATCTTCCTTTGATTTATGTGAGCTAATACATAGTATAACTCACTTTCAAATACTGATTTTATCTGGATCAAATTGACGTCCTGTAGGAAAAAAATGTACAACTCTGCATACACACTAAGATTTCATTTCTCAATTTCTAAACACGTTATTTTATTTTCTTTTTAATATTCCACTGTCATTGTAGTACAACTTATCCTTATGAAATGCATCTAAGTATATTTCTCAAATTGTTCCTCGTGTACGTGAAGAGACATAAGAAGTTCATTGCTGAGTCTTTTCACCATTACAGCTGCAACAAGCAATATTTCTATTGCAAATAATCTTGGAAAGGTGTAGATTTGGAGCAGTTAATTACAAGGTAAATTACTAGCAAATCAACATCGATTTTCTGTGACAACAGCAAGCAAAAATAGATAAAAGTGAACTTAATTTATATCTTTGTATAGTTTCACATCAACGTTTTTATCTCAGTTGCAAATATACATATATATAAATATATTTTGTTGCAAATTCTTGCTAAAGTCCTATCATAACAAAAGAGCTCCAAGTGACTATTAATTCTCTAATCCTCAAACCACATCTCACTATTTGTTAGTGACATGTTGTCCCAGATAATAAGAAATTGGATCAAAATCTTAATGTAATTCAGAAAAAAAGAAAGTAGTAACTAGGAAGAAAAAAATCATTATAAATAGTGAAAAATACCAAGAGAGGCTGAGAAGAAATTTAGACAGAGAACAACTTTGTCGTCGTTACTTATTTACTTTGTGGGTGAGATAAAGCACAAAACTAACTGCAAAATTAAAGTGTAAATTAACTTCTAACATGGAAATATTTAAGTTCAAGTAATTATCCTTACTTGAAAATATGCATTGTACAAAATCAGAAAGTTCAAAGTTGGATTTGTTTTAAGCTCTGCTTCTTAAACAAAGATTGTAGCTATTTTACCTCAAAATATTGCTATATGATGCCCCTTTTTTTTTTTTTTTTTTAATGCAATAACAGAAAGGAAGAAAGAAAATCTCACTTCCATTATAAATAGGGAGTATGTATAAACTAGAGAGAAAACACGAGAACCAAAACTCAATGATATTTTAAGAAACTGAAGATGGACTGAATTATAACCATTAGCAAACTAAATTGTTACGAAAACAGATTGCAATGTCAAAAAAATAAAAAAATTCACTTAAAAATTAAACATTTGATACTTACTATTTAGAAAGAAAGCAGTAACATGTTGAGAGCACAAAATAAGAGCAGCATTGGAAAATTGGTGAAGGCTGCAATGGCAATTAGTACTGTTGTTGAGACTGTCAGCAGTGGACCCGCCAATGTCATGTTGTGAAATAATGCGGTTAAAATGAAATTTCAAGCAAATAATTAAAAATAACCGAACCAAATTTCAACAATTTGTAGAAAAATAATAATAACAATAATAATAAGCGCTAACTTAATATTAACTTATTACATCCGTTTTAAGTGTTTTGGCCACTCTATCAAAAAACCAATACCCCAGCATAAACACTGTCAGTGGTAAGGCAACAGAAACGGTTATGATAACTACGGAGATGACAGGACTTGGTGATACCAATGACAAAGAAAATGTATAGCACTGGGAGAATAGATAGACTGGAATGAATAGCAGTTTGCTAAAACGGCCATCAATGAGGAAGAAAAAAGCAACTTGGGTAGTCCAAAGGGTTATGGAGTTCAAGATCCAGAAGAAGAGAAAAGACATATAACTCATGATAACTTTACCTGCCTGGTGAACTTGTGCTGTTAATGAGTTGCTGTCCTGCCAAACTCCTCCTGGTGGGGTGAGTGAACCTTGATAAGTGACTGTTAGTATCAACACGATGATCACCAGCAATGCATTGCGTGTATCGTGTGGTATATCTCTTTTGAAATGAATGATAGATGTTATCAAACGCTCCTTGAAAGAGGGTATACGCTTCAAACTATCAGCTGTGAAATGTATGGAATAGTCAAGTTGGAAGCTTTCAATGCTCCAGCAGCATTAAGCATTTTTCTGACTTGTGGATTGTCTGCTTGCATATCATCTAAAATATCTAGAGTAGTCAAATTCTCTGTATTCTTTGAATTTATATCAACTCCACAATCAACTAGCAGTTCGACCACCTGAGAAGTCGATAAAAATTCACCAAATTGCTTGATAAGTAAACTACTCAATGAAAATAAATGGTTGGAATGCATAGCTTGTTAAGTGAAAAGAAAGCTTACCTTTGAAATGTCTTTTGCATTGCAATGTGTAAGATAGTGTTGCCTTCATAGTCCTTCTGGTTCAAGATCTGTTTCTTGTGTTGAAGAACCCTCATGCTGGACTCGTTGAAGGTATCCAACAAGGAAGTAAAAAGCGTCCAGCTTGCCATTCTTCAAAGTAACATGAAGAACCGTCTCTCTTCTTGTTGTCATATCTTGGAATGATTTCGGAGAAGCTTTTAAGAACATTTTCAGGAGATCGATGTTCCCTTCTTGAGCCAAATAATGTAGGAAAACGATTCTTTTCCTTCCCATACAAGGAGTTAGATCGTGGTCCACTTCTAAAAGTCGAAGTGCCAAATCATTTCTCCCATTTTGCCAAGCAACAAGCAAAGGCATAACCCTTCTGGGTTTAACTTGGTGAGAAGGAAGGTTTGAAGCTCACCATCTCCATGGCAAAAGGGGTATGGCCATGTTTAGTTGCTATGTGCAAAGGCTTATTAATGTATGGCACACGATCAAATCTTTCTACGATATATGGATCGTCCCCAATTAATTTGGCCATATCTTTATCTCTTCCTTGCTCAGCTGCAACCTTCATTTCTTTCATTTTTCTATTGTTGATATCTTCCATGCTTTTATATTCTCTTTGAGCAGTGTTACAATAATGCCTACGTTGTACTTGCTGTCAGCTGACCAAGTCACTAGAATATTTGTTATGCTGTTAACTGACCAAGTCTTTAGGATATTTCGAATGATTTATGTTGTTATGCTGTTTTATTTGTTACGCTGGTTTCTTTGTGGCTAGAAATTAGGAAGCTGTTAGTCATGCCTTGTGTTTAGGAAATATTTTTGTTTTTTTGTTAAATGTTAGCTCTATATAAAGAGCACTGTAGTGAATAAAAAAAATATATTATGGTCTTCAATTTTCTAGTGTCTTATAACAACAAATTGGTATCAGAGCTCTTTTTCTTGAGGGATCTGTGAGCTGAACCATCTTCTTGAGAGATCTGTGAGCTGAGTGAATCTAAACACAAACCCAGAAACACAAAAACCCAAAGCTAGAACTTAAAAGACCAGAAATACAAACCAAAAACACAAAAACCTTCAAAAAGGGAAGCTGAAACAACATTCTCTCATGTTGTTCCACCAGTTTTTGACGGTGATAACTGTCAAGCTGGGGCTATTAAAATGATAGTTCATCTTGAGGCATTAGATCTTTAGGAGGCTATAGAGAAGGATGATGATGTTCCACCATTACCAGCAAATCCAACAATGTCACAACTGAAGGCTCACAAAGAGAGGAAGACAAAGAAGTCGAAAACTAAAGCATGTCTATTCTCTGCTGTTTCAAGCACCATATTTACAAGAATTATGAATCTACAGTCAGCAAAGGCTATTTGGGACTATCTCAAGAATGAATACCAAGGCAATGAAAGAACAAAAAACATGCAGGTGCTTAACTTGATCAGGGAGTTTGAAATGCTAAAAATGGAGACAGAAACCATCAAAGACTATTCTAACAAGTTGTTGGGCATAGTAAACAAGGTGAGGTTGCTGGGTAAGGATTTTTCTGATGAGCGAATTGTACAAAAAATTCTTGTGACTTTGCCTGAAAAGTATGGAGAATAAAATTTCTTCATTAGAAGAATCTAAGGATTTGTCAAGTATATCCTTGGCAGAATTAATAAATGCTTTGCAGGCCTAAGAGCAAAGGAGAATGATGAGAAAAGACGCATTTGTAGAGGATGCTTTTTAAGCAAAGGCACAAAATTCAAGAGGAAGCAAAGACAAGAAGGACAACAAGAAGAAGAACAGCAAGAAAACTGAAAACTATGCCAAAAAGGATGAGGTAACATATCCACCTTGCCCATATTGTAAAAAGACTAACCATCCACAAATGAACTGTTGGTGGAGACCAGATGTTAAGTGCAGGAAATGTGGTCAGATTGGTCACATGGAGAGAATCTGTAAGTCACAACAACATGAAGGAAAAGAAAATATTGTTGTTGAGCAACATCAAGAGGAGTAGCTTTTGCAGCCAGCAATAGCTCTAGTGATTCTTGGCTGATTGATAGTGGTTGCACACATCACATGACTAACGATCTAGAGCTTTTCAAGGAACTCGACAAATTGAAATTTCCAAAGTAAAAATTGGAAATGGGGAATATATCTAAGTCAAAGGCAAAGGAACTGTGGCTCTAGAAAGCTTATCAGGTTTGAAGTACATTACTGATGTTTTATATGTGTCTGAAATTGACCAAAACTTGCTTAGTGTTGGAAAGCTGGTTGAGAAGGGCTTTAAAGTTATATTTGAAAACAAATGGTGCAGGATTAAAGAAGTAAAAAGAAGAGATGCTTTTAAGATGAAAATGATAGCAAAAAGCTTTGCCCTAAATCTTATGGAGGGTGAGCAGATAGCCTTTTCAAGCAGTGCAAACAATGTGGAAGTGTGGCACAGAAGGCTCAGGCATTTTCACCATGCTGGACTTCTATATATGCAGGATCATAATATGGTGAAAGGAGTACCATTACTGGAAGACAAACTTTCTAATTGTGTGGCTTGTCAATATGGAAAGCAAGTTAGAAGGTTCTTTCCTCAAACTACATGGAGAGCAACATGCAAACTTCAACTGGTACATACAGATGTTGGAGGACCTCTAAAAACATCTTCCTTAAATGGCAGTAAATATTATATTATATTTATTGATGATTATACTAGATTCTGTGAGATTTATTTTCTTAAATTTAAATCCGAAGTTGCTAATGTTTTTTGAAAATATAAAACTTGGGTGGAGAATCAAAGTGGTTACAGGTTGTAAACAATCAGATCACACAATGGCAAGGAATACACTTGTGATAGTTTCAAAAATTTATGTGATGAAGCCGACATTGAGCACTAATTTACAGCACCATAGACTTCGCAACAGAATGGTGTAAGTGAAAGAAAAAATAGAAGTATTATGGAAATGATAAGGTGTTTGCTGCATGAAAAGGAACTGTTAAAGAACCTGTGGGCGGAGGCTGTAAATACTGCAGTTTATCTGCTAAATCGATTGCCAACTAAAGTTCTACAAAAAAGAACTTCATTTGAAGCTTGGTTTGGTTACAAACCAGACCTGCAGTATTTAAAAACTTTCGGTTGTCTTTGTTTTGCTCATGTGCCACAGGTGAAAAGAGATAAACTCGATAAAAAGGTGGAATCGAAAGTCTTTATTGGATATAATAAAGCATCCAAGGCTTACAGAATTTTCCAACCACAAAATGGAAAAATTCTTGTAAGTAGAGATGTCACATTCATGGAAGACAGACAATGGAACTGAGAGGAGTCAGTAAAGGAGCAGCGGTCTGAAATTCAACAAAATATGGATGATAACATAGATGATGAACGAATTAAAGGTATAAGGTTATTATCTGATATTCATAAAAGATGTAATATTGCTGTGTTTGAGCCTACAGAGTTTAAAGAAGTAGAGAAGGATGGCAAATGGGTTGAAGTAACGAAAGAAGAGCTTAAGATGATTGAGAAGAATGGCACATGGGAGTTGGTGGATAGACTTCAACATAGAAGGGTCATTGGAGTCAAATGGGTTTACAGAATCAAATTTAATGCAGATGGTTCTGTAACTAAACATAAAGCCAGATTAGTTGTGAAAGGGTACAGTCAAGTGTTTGGGGTAGATTTTTCAAAAACCTTTGCTCCAGTAGCACGCTTGGATCCAATCAGAGTGTTACTTGCTTTGGCTGCACAAAAAGGATGGAAGATTTACCAGTTGAATGTAAAATCTACTTTTTTAAATGGTTATCTTCAAGACAAAATTTATCTAGAGCAGCCTGAAGGATTTCAAGTCAAGGGACAGGAGGAGAATGTCTACTTATTGAAGAAGAAATTATACGGTCTTAAACAGGCTCCTAGGGCCTGGTACAGTAGGATCGATGAATATCTTCAAAGCCTTGGTTTTGTTAAAAGTCCAGTGAAGCTACGCTATATATAAAAAAAAAAAAGATGCTAACTTAATTATAGTTTTTGTTTATGTTGATGATCTTCTTTTAACAGGAAGCAATGAGATGCTGGTGAAAGAATTTAAGCCAAAAAGCTAGAAGCATTTGAGATGACAGACCTCGGCTTAATGTCCTATTTTCTAGGAATGGAGGTGAAGCAAGACCATCATGGAGTCTTCATAAGCCAAAAAAAGTATGCAAAGGGAATACTCAAGAAATTTCACATGGAAGATTGCAAAAGCACTGGCACACCCATGAATTAAAAGGAGAAATTTAGCAAAGAGGATGGAGCTGAAAAAGTTGATGAAAGCTTATATATGAGTCTGATTGGTTACTTGATGTATCTTACAGTTATCAGATCCGATATAATGTTTGTAGTAAGTTTGCTCTCAAGATTTATGCATTGTGCTAGTGAAATGCATTTTCAGGCTGCCAAACGAATTGTAAGATATATCAAAGGCACAACAAATTATGGCATTCAATATTCTAGCTGTCAATCTTTTAAGCTTCATGGTTATTTTGATAGTGACTGGGCAGGTTCCATACATGACATGAGAAGCACAACAGGTTTTTGTTTCAGTTTTGGATCAGGAATTTTTTCATGGAGCTTAAAAAACCAAGATGTGATAGCTCAAAGTACAGTAGAGGCAGAGTATGTGACAGCAAATGCTACAGCTGATAAGAAAGAGACTTGCAGATTTACACATGAAACAAATTGAGCCAACAGAAATTTATGTAGATAACTAAGCTGCCATTGCAATTTCAAATGATCCTATTTTTCATGGAAGGACAAAGCACTTCAAGATCAAGCTATATCATTGTAGAGAAGAATAGAAGGCTGGTGAAATTAAACTGGTTTATTGTAAGACTGAGAACCAAATTGCAGACATGTTTACCAAGGCTCTTCCAAAAGCAAGATTTGAAATTGTGAGAAACAAACTAAGTCTATGCAGCTATTAGGCAAGGAGGAGAAATTGTTACAATAATGCTTAAGTTGCTACATATGGAGTTGCTGTCAGCTGACCAAGTCACTAGAATATTTGTTATGCTGTTAGCTGACCAAGTCTTTAGGATATTTGTTATGATTTATGCTGTTATGCTGGTTTCTTTGTGGTTAGAAATTAGGAAGCTGTTAGTCATGCCTTGTATTTAGGAAATATTTTTGTTTTTCTGTTAAATGTTAGCTCCATATAAAGAGCAATGCAGTGAATAAAAAAAATATATTTTGGTTTTCAATTTTCAGGTGTCTTATAACAACAAGCAGCTTCAGCATTATTCAATGTACCTTCCATTCTGATTAAAATAATAAAAAAAAAAATTTTTAAAAAAATTTCAATTAGTAAAGGAGAACCACTAAATGTATACAAATAGTAGATTATCATTATAAATTGATCAACTAAGTGGCATTACAAACTAAGGTAATTGTAGTCAATATATTGTATACCTCCTCTTTCTCTCCTTTGCGTATAAACTTCTGAACCTGAAGCTGGTATGTCTTATAACTTATATGCCTAGATAAGATTGAGTTTTGTACATAAACCTATAGGCTACATATATGCATAACATCCAAATATTGGTAGAACATATTGATAAACGAAATTAAAACAGAAAAGAGAAACGTATCAGCCAAGAAAATATTAGATCAGGTTTACTTATGTACATACATCTATGGTGTATATATAAAGCATAACATCAAAATATTGGTAAAACATACTGATAAACGAAACTGAAACAGAAAATATAAGAATCAGGTTAGGGCTACCATAGATATATATAATTCCATAGCTATCTCTTAATTTCCTGAGAGATAATTCTTTCCTGTTTCTTTTGGGTTGGAATTTGTTCTCAAACTAATTAACAAGATTCATATCCTTGGTTTCTTTCTTTATCTTTTTCCCATCCTAAAAAATAAATGCAAATTAATTCTAGTAACGGGGATTTTCCATTACGAAAAATCTATGGTTACAGAAACCACAACACGGGGTGAAATTTAAACTTGAAAAGCAGATATCCACAGCCCTCAAATTAAGCAGATCATGAAGATCTGGCTGCTGTGAATGGTTGTCCCTCATTGTTCTTCTCTACAAATTCCTCACTATATCAAAACTATATATATATATATATATATATATATATATGTATATGTATATGTATAATTTCCAGATGATCTTGGACAACAAACTAAAGCATAACAATCACAGACTAAAAATCATACAGGTCTGAGTTGCAAAATTTACCTATTTGGAGAGAATATAATCCCACATAGAAAATGAGAAAGGAAAAAGAAAGTAGACATGGATGATCTTTTGCTGTTTTTGGAAGAAGAATCCAATCATGTATTCGCTGAGGTTGCCATTATTACATTCATAGGCAAAGAAACGCAGCAGAGACCAAAAAACAATGCTAAAATATGCATGAAACATTGGTTTGGTTAGCTTCTTGTAGCTTAAATTCATGCAAATTGCTTTCAGGTGGAGATCAGGAACGAAAATGACTTTGAAACTGAGTGGACCTACAGGAATAGTACTACCATCTCATATGCATACATAATATATAGATAGATATATAGAGAAAAGAGAGTTCCATATAGAAGAACAAAACCACAAAGAAGTGTATACCTTCAAAGTGGAGAGTAGCTATGGATTTGTGCCGATAACAAGTTCAAATCCTCCAAAAAGCAAACCAAACCAGGAGAGAACAGAGAGCTAAAAGCAAGGTGTGGATGAGAGACACTTATAAATCATATAAATAGAGAGAGAGAGAGAGAATGAGAGGTTGAAAGTGTTGAATAAATTAATATTTGTGGACTTAGCATAATCAATTACTCTCGTTATGGACATGTTGAGCTTATTCGTGAGAAGTTAGATTCTTTAGTTGCCTTTAAAGAGTTTAAGGTAAAGATGGAGCTTCAAAAGAATAAGAAAATAAAAGCTATAAGGTCTGATAGAGGTGGTGAGTTTTATGGTAGATATGATGAGACTGGAAGGAACCCAGGTTCTTTTGCTATTTATTTATTTGCGTGAGTGTGGCATTGATGCGCAATATACGATGCCTGGTACACCTCAGCAAAATGGCATAGCTGAGAGAAGGAATAGAACTTTGTTGGATATGGTACGGTCTATGTTGGCAAATTCTAGGTTGCCAGATTATTTGTGGGGCCATTTATTTGGAAGATGATTTTGAGTTTGGTGATAGTAATGGTCCAAGGGAATCTCAATTTAGAAAAGAAAGTGTTTTCATTCCCAGTATAGTTGTTCCTGATAAAGATATTGTTGATCCAGTAGTTGATGAACCAGTAGTTGGTCAGAATGAACTCATTGTTGAAGAGCAAGATATTCCAGCTATTGCAGATGCTGATATACCTTTGAGGAGGTCACAAAGGACTAGGAGATCAGCTATTCCTGATGATTATGAGGTTTACTTGCAGGACCATGAGTTTGACATAAGTGATGATTCAGATCCAGTCACTTATGAGGAAGCCATAAGCAGTTCAAATTCAAATTTTTTGTTGGATGCAATGGAAGATTAAATGAAATCCATGGCATCAAATGGAGTTTGGGATTTGGTTGAGTTACCAGAGGGTAGCAAGCCTATTGGGTGCAAATGGGTTTTTTTTAAGACTAAAAAAGGACTCCAATGGTCAAGTGGAGAGGTATAAGGCTAGACTTGTAGCTAAAGGGTTTAGCCAGAAGGAAGGAATTGATTATATATAGACTTTCTCTCCTGTATCCATAAAGGATTCTTTTAGAATCATTATGGCGATTGTGGTGCATTACGAACTAGAGTTGCATAAGATGGATGTAAAGACTGCTTTTCTGAATGGTGATTTATATGAGGATGTATATATGGTTCAACCAGTTGGTTTCCAACAAACAGGGAATGGTAATTTGGTTTGTAAACTTAAGAAATCTATTTATGGTCTTAAGCAAGCTTCAAGACAATGGTATCTTAAGTTTGATGAGGTTGTCATCCAAAATGGCTTTAAGGAGAATATTGTTGATAGATGCATATATAAAGAAAAAAAGGCCAGTGGGAGCAGTTTTATATTTCTGGTGCTGTATGTTGATGACATACTTTTGGCTACTAATGATACTGACCTATTGGCTAAGACAAAGCAGATGTTGTGCAACCATTTTGATATGAAAAATCTTGGAGATGCCTCTTTTGTTTTGGGCATCAAGATTGTTCGAGATAGAACTAATTATGTGTTGCAATTGTCTTAAAGAGCCTATATTGATAGAATCCTTAAGAGATTTGATATGTATAATTGTTCTCCTGGAAGTGTGCTGGTCACAAAGGGTGAAAGATTTTCTAAGGATCAATGTCCCAAGAATGATAGAGAAAGGATGGCAATGAAGAATGTTTGCTATTCTTCAGCAGTAGGTAGTTTGATATATGCTCAAGTATGTACACGGCCTGATATAGCTTTTGCTGTGGGTGTGCTTGGTAGATTTATGAGCAATCCTGGTCCTATTCATTACCAAGCAGTTAAGAAGGTCTTTAGGTATCTTCAGGGTACTAAAGATCATATGTTGACATATCGTCGCACCAACTCTCTTGAAGTAGTGGGTTATAGTGATGCAGACTATAAATGTTGTGTGGATGATAAGAAATCTACCACTAGTTATATATTTATCATGGCAGGAGGTGCTATGTCTTGGCGGAGTGCCAAGCAGTCAGTGACAGCATCCTCGACTATGGAGGCAGAATATGTGGCGTGTTATGAGGCTACCCGTCATGCAGTTTGGCTACGGAGTTTTATCTGTGATTTAGAAGTAGTTGACTCCATTGAGAGGCCTATTATGATGTATTGTGATAATACTGCAGCGATATCTTTCTCCAATAATTTAAAAGGTACTCCTGATGCGAAGTACATTGATGTGAAATATTTTGTGGTAAAGGAGAAAGTTGAAGAGGGCCTCATTACTGTTGTTCACATGCCGACTTATAGCATGGTGGCAGATCCACTGACCAAGGCTTTACCGATAGGCATATTTGAAGAGCATGTGTCCCGTATGGGATTGTTAGGCAGTTGAGACTGCTGTGGATCAGTGGGAGTTTGTTATGTTTTCTGTAGTAATATCCATGTTGAGAATTATTTATTTCTTTGAATATTTTAATACATTGATGTATGTGGATCATTATTTATTTATGAGATGATTTATTACACATATTATTGCTCCTTGTATTTACAGGCCTGTTGAGACTATTAGTCTATGTATATGTGTATGTTGATCCACAGGTGCCATGGTGAATCCCTACTACCTAGTTTAGGTATATTGATGTATCCTGTCGATACACAATGTGCTCAAATGAAATGGTATTTGTGTGTTGGGGGATTGCACATGGTTAGGTAAATCTCTATTACCTAGAATGAGTTTATGGCATGCAAAGTACTCGGTTGAAATGGTATAATGTTTTGGGAGATTTACTGAGAGAATCTCTACTGCCTAGTCTAGTATATTGTTGTGCCCTGTCGGTATACTATATATTTGGATGAAATGGCATCATGGTTCGGGAGATTCTATAGTAAGTGAGTTTGGATTTTATATGATGATGATTATGCAGTCCAAGTGGGAGAATGTTGAATAAATTAATATTTGTGGACTTGGCATAATCAATTACTCACTTACAGGGCCTATTTATGCCATTAATGGGACTGACTTATTTTATTATTTTGTAGTAGGGCCCTTGGTCACACACTCTCTATAAGACTCTAGTTGGCTTATTGGACTGGAGGACCAACTCTCTTTATAAGCCCATTGACTTATTCATATTTTTCCTAGTATAATTATATTATCAAATTATTATTATTTTATATGTGTCAAAATTAATGGATAAGTCTGACTTGCAGAGACTATTTAAAGGTCTAGGGCAAGCAAACAAACATATGTCATACGGTATTTTGATATTAGGGTTTTCAGAAAGCTGAGAGTGGTTTGAGAGTAGTGTGTCTGTAGGCACTACTTTACGTTGTTTCTATTTTGCAGGATTAAAGATCTAATTTATCAATGGCTGCGTTTGGAGGTTAGTAATTTATGATTTATAGAATTTATTATGTATATTTAGATCCATAAAATTTCTAACAGAAAGCTCCTATATCCCAACAAAATAGCCACAGTTGTGGAGCTTATATAAAGGGGCAGAGAGAAGAACGATGATGCATATGTATTTTGTTTACCATGTCAAAATGTTAATCATAAAAAGGTAAATTTTTTGGGTCACAGGCTCACATGTGAAGATAGCTTTATTGTTTGAGACCGTTGTAATTAAATGATTAGACCTAGCGGTATCAATGCCTACCTTATTGATTTCTTCTTTTTCATGCATGGTATATTCTCCTTTTGCGAATTTTATTAATTAAATTTACCGATACACATTATAGTCAATATATTATTCCTTCTTAATTTCCCCATCTAGTATCTGTAATTTCTCTATATAATATAAATTGTCCTCATTGATAATCTAATGGCAAAGCCCAGAGTTCAAATCTATATTACGTGTTGAGCAAGATAAATTAATTTTTGTATATAATTGTGTGACTGAGTACTAAGTTTTATATTTTTTTATTAATTTAGGTTTTATTTTTTTTATTTGTTTTAAATTTAATTTACAATATTACATTGAAGCAAAACGAAGCAGTGGTCGAATCAAAATAAATATATACATAATGGTTGGTAGTTGGTACATCCTTATAACGGTACCATAAAATTTGGACAGATGTGAGACATGAAAACATGCAAATTGCAAAGTAAAAAGAAAAAAAGCACACCTATTGCATCTCTTTATTAGATATCAACAAGATTCAATATTGCGAATGGTATATTCTTCAAAAAATAATAATAATAATAATAAAATAAAATAAAATTGCGAAAAGTTGATGTTGGTCCAAATCATTATATTTCGTTGTATGTATTCAAATTTACCGTTTGAATCCAGCCGTTGGATTTTGTCTGCCATTTGGTGTGCACATATATATTCACTACTCACTATTCTGTGGTTTTAGGAAATATCTGTGTGCATTATCAGTATGCATTGGATAGATTATTACTGTTTTAACTAATTTCGTAAGTAAAAATATATATATATATTAGGTACTATTTTGATGGATGTTAATGCTATATTCGGAATTTTGCTGGCTCCGAAAACAATTGTAACAATCACAATCAAGAACTCAAAGATCTCACTGCTTTTTTAATCGATATTGCACAATCACAATCCAAGAAAATTGTGAACTAGTCAGATCAATTCCATAGGATTATGAAGCTTCGACAGCTTTATCATTATGTTTCGATAATTTTGCAATGATTTTTAGACATCACTGCAACAGTATCGAAAAATGATGAAGCTGTTGAAACATCGTAACCTTTTATCTTCTGACTTTTTCACTATTCCTTGGAATGTGATTGTGCCGTAATATCAAAGTCTAGTCAGATCCTGTGAGTTCTTGATGTTTATATCTTAATTCTACAACAAATTGACATATTCATTCTTTGCTAGTCTGGATTTTATTTTATTTTTTTTCTTCTTATTTTAAAAGAATTTGATTGTGGAAAACAATAATAAGTGCTTTACATTTTATTTCTTTATCTTTTATTTAATTGAAAAATCGAAACCAGAAACTTAAAATAAATTACAAATAAACACTATAATAAATTACATTATTATGACCACCCCCACCCACTTTTTCCATATAAATCAAAACTTGACCTGTGCTTCCTGGTTATTTTATTTTGCTCTTGTTGTTCACAACCAAAAAGACTTTAAAAATTTAAAAATAAATAAATAAGAGCTAAGAAAATTTTGAGAAATGCAAAGTAATTAAATAGTATTTACAATCAAACCGAAGAATCAGATCCTTGACCAACATGACTCATGAGAAATCTCCTACTCAGTTTGGAGCTTCTAACCATCAAACCAAGAACAAAGAAAGTACCAAATCACAAAAATTGCAACATAAATAAATCTTTTATATAGTGCTAATTTTTAACATTGTCATGGAACACATACAAAGGTTCATAGTTAAAACTAACAGAAAATGCAGAGCCAAGTACTCTGTAAAATAGGGGGGCGAGAGTGAGAGAACCTTTTCAAGAAAATCTTTATATACGAAGTCTAATATTCTATGGAGATCCTTAGCAGTAGCTTCCTACCTACCAATCATTCTAAATATTTTTTATTTTAATTTTTTAAGATAACCCTTGTTCTATCAAGTATAATCATTTGTATACTCTCCCTAAATTTTTGTTGAACTTTTGACTTTAATCTAAATTCTAAAGTTTATGGAGATTTTAAAATGATGTTTCAGCTTTTTCTTGTTGATGGTGATTACTGTTGGAATCTATTCTTGTGATTTTGGAACAGATTTGTTAATGCCATGACAATCATATATGTTACCTTGACGTAGGTTGTGGAGGATGTTAATGCATCGGTAATCCTTTTGTAGTTCAGTTTATCATGTTCTGTATGTCTAATTGTACTGTGTATAGTTTATTAAGACAGCTATCCATTAATGGTAGCAAAGCAAAAATGATGTGTGGCGTGTTAACACGCATTGACATATATATTTTTGAGAATTAATTTACTTTTAACCTTACGCTTGTGGATTCTAAGTTGTAAAGGGTTGTTTTAGTGCGGTAATGTTAATTTTCTTCTTTCTACTCTTTTCCCATTCTCATAATCATGGAATTGGTAGTTTTGCTGCTTATGATAGATTTTTTTCCTTATTATCTAAATTGTTATAGAAAATGTTGATTCTCTTTCTTACTATCATTTTATATCATTAAAAATTTTAAAAGGCATGGTTTTGAAAAATATTATAGTACTATAAATTTTTTTTTAATGTAATATAAGATTTTTAAATTATATTTTCTCAAATTTTAATAGTCTTTTTTACTATACGTTTTTTTTGTTGGAAAGCTTAAATTTTTATTTTTTCAAATTTTATTTTATTTTTTTGGTGAATATCCTTTACTTTGAGCCATGTCGCAAATTAATTCATAAACATTTTTTAAGAGATATTTTGTATTTCCCTTTGGAGTTTTGTGGGTTAGAAAGAAGGGTAATATTAAAGGGAGGGGGGGAATAAGAAGTCAATTTTATCCAAGTGAGCTTCCTTCTAACCCCTTAACCAAATCATACATATATATATAAGTACATCATATCAAAACGATATAAAAGATACATGCACCAACTCATATATATATATTTATATATATATATATTATATCTATGCTAATTGATAACTGGGTGTGTGATTGTGGGCATTACATGTGCAAAGCAGGAAATATTGCTGAAACAAAACGAAGGCCATCATTGGCAGGGTATGCTGTGTAAACCCCAGCGTCCCACATCCAAAAAAATTGGTCGTTGCAATATATTTTATATAATGACAAGCAGTATGATCACCCCCCTGGTCAAGTGAGGATTCTGACCAGTGCACAGAGGGTTGGGGGGTGATAAAGGGCTTCTGTAATGCCATCGAGAGTTGTGTGGATTAGATAGTATATTTGTGGGCTCGGAGAGCCTATATGGCCCCAGCATGTGATGAGCCTTTAAAGAGGGTTAGGTAATGTGCTAGTTGAAGGGGTGTTCAGGAAAATCAAATGGAATGAGTAAAGTCTGGCCCTGCTCCACTACTAACTCATGACTCTACAGTTAACGGTCCCAATGCCTTAGCGGCCCATTACAACCGCCCACCCAATTTTTTTTCATTTTATTTTATTTGTAATCTATAATTAGGAAAAATAATTGATTGTTAACGGCGATTTGAATATACCAGTCACCTAATTTTTTTTTATTTCATAAATCTAAAAAAAAAGTTTAATATATTAATCTTAATCTGATTAAATTTGTAAATAATTAATAAATCCACAATTAAATGACAATGTCTATAGAATAACTTTTTTAAAAAAATATCGATTTATCCATCTCTAAATTATCATTGGAATTAGAAATCATTATATCCGGTATCAACAAGAACAATATAAATCAAAACTTGAACTATGCTTCCTGTGTCATTTCATTTTGCTTTTGTTGTTCATAACCTATTCCTTGCCAAGAAACAACCTATAATAATAAATCTTTTATATAGTGCTAATTTCAACTTTTCCTGTGCCTGATTTTCTAAATAATTGTTTTGTTTGTAGTTGAAAAGTTCTTTACATGGCATTTAATAACTTATTTTTGAAATTGCAATGAAAATGTTAGATTATGAGTTTGTAAGGTGTAATATTTTATCATTAAGTTCCATTTTAAAAGACTTAAATATAAAGGAAATTGATTTCTAAAATATAATTTTCTTGACCTAAATAAGGTAAGTGGTTTTACATGAAGAAGATTTAGCAAAGTATATTCTATTTAATAGGGATAGGAGAAGAGCTAGAATTGATCTTCTTAAAAAAACGATTAAAAAAAAAAGAAAAATCATAATCAAACCAAGATAATATTAAGGTTACTACTTTGGTATTAATTTAAAGCTTTTTTTCTTGACATTGTTTAGTCCTTTATTTTTGAAATAGAAAGAGTCATGTTTGTCTTTTGGTCAAGAAAAGAATCGTGTTAGATTATGAGTTTTTTAATTTTATTTTTTTCAAGTCTTATAAATTTTTTTAAAAAAAAAATTAACAGATTTCAGTTAGTTCAAAATATTTTATGTAACATTAGTTAATGGCTTGTTTTTGATAGAGCAAAAATATTGATAGATTATGGGTTTTTATAGTTTTAACAGTTTTGAAATAGTTAAAAAATAGTTACAGAAATTAGTTGATTTAATATATATTTATATATATATATATATATATTTTAACCTGCCATAATTTTTCCAAACCAAAACGAGATTTTCGATTAAGAAAAAGGGAATACATCTTCACATAAAAGCTTTCTAAATTTAGAAAGATAAGAAAACTTCCAATACAAAGAGAGAGAGACCTATTTAAAATGCTCTTGACTATCCAATCTGCTATTTTATTAACTATGAGAAACAAAAAAGAAAATACATAAATCAAAGGAAGGTTGCAAAAAATAGCAAAACTTTAGACTAAATTGTGATGGTTCATATAATGTGGAAAATAGAGATTGCAAAATGGGAACTATTGCTAGAGATTCAGCTGGATCTCTTCTACTTTTACACCGTCTTGTTCATTCGGCTAACTTATCTTTTCAAGCTGAATATTTGGCTGTCCTTTATGCTTCTATATTCAGCTGCTTCTCTTGGCCTCCGGAAAATCATAATTGAGTCTGATAATGCAATCTTGGTGCAAAGCTTGAATTCAAATCTAATGTGTCCATGGGGAGTGCGCAACCATAACGGCTTATATTATTATTATTATTTTTTTTTTTTGCAATCTTCCTTTGATTTATGTGAGCTAATACATAGTATAACTCACTTTCAAATACTGATTTTATCTGGATCAAATTGACGTCCTGTAGGAAAAAAATGTACAACTCTGCATACACACTAAGATTTCATTTCTCAATTTCTAAACACGTTATTTTATTTTCTTTTTAATATTCCACTGTCATTGTAGTACAACTTATCCTTATGAAATGCATCTAAGTATATTTCTCAAATTGTTCCTCGTGTACGTGAAGAGACATAAGAAGTTCATTGCTGAGTCTTTTCACCATTACAGCTGCAACAAGCAATATTTCTATTGCAAATAATCTTGGAAAGGTGTAGATTTGGAGCAGTTAATTACAAGGTAAATTACTAGCAAATCAACATCGATTTTCTGTGACAACAGCAAGCAAAAATAGATAAAAGTGAACTTAATTTATATCTTTGTATAGTTTCACATCAACGTTTTTATCTCAGTTGCAAATATACATATATATAAATATATTTTGTTGCAAATTCTTGCTAAAGTCCTATCATAACAAAAGAGCTCCAAGTGACTATTAATTCTCTAATCCTCAAACCACATCTCACTATTTGTTAGTGACATGTTGTCCCAGATAATAAGAAATTGGATCAAAATCTTAATGTAATTCAGAAAAAAAGAAAGTAGTAACTAGGAAGAAAAAAATCATTATAAATAGTGAAAAATACCAAGAGAGGCTGAGAAGAAATTTAGACAGAGAACAACTTTGTCGTCGTTACTTATTTACTTTGTGGGTGAGATAAAGCACAAAACTAACTGCAAAATTAAAGTGTAAATTAACTTCTAACATGGAAATATTTAAGTTCAAGTAATTATCCTTACTTGAAAATATGCATTGTACAAAATCAGAAAGTTCAAAGTTGGATTTGTTTTAAGCTCTGCTTCTTAAACAAAGATTGTAGCTATTTTACCTCAAAATATTGCTATGAATATGTATCAAATGGGGGCATTATATTAGAAGCCTCTCTCAAATGCTGATAAAAAACTTCAGAAAACATTATTATTGGACATCACATTCTTTTTGCTCCTCTGCAGATCAGATTAGTGAAACCAATTTCTTTCCTAATCATAACACTTTCTCATATCAAACATACATGCCAAATTGATGCCAATTTTTTTTAATGCAATAACAGAAAGGAAGAAAGAAAATCTCACTTCCATTATAAATAGGGAGTATGTATAAACTAGAGAGAAACACGAGAACCAAAACTCAATGATATTTTAAGAAACTGAAGATGGACTGAATTATAACCATTAGAAAACTAAATTGTTACGAAAACAGATTCCAATGCCAAAAAAAAAAAAAAAAAAAAATTCAGTTAAAAATTAAACATTTGATACTTACTATTTAGAAAGAAAGCAGTAACATGTTGAGAGCACAGAACAAGAGCAGCATTGGAAAATTGGTGAAGGCTGCAATGGCAATTAGTACTGTTGTTGAGACTGTCAGCAGTGGACCCGTCAATGTCATGTTGTGAGATAATGCTGTTAAAATGAAATTTCAAGCAAATAATTAAAAATAACCGAACCAAATTTCAACAATTTGTAGAAAAATAATAATAACAATAATAATAAGCACTAACTTCATATTAACTTATTACATCCGTTTAAGTGTTTTGGCCACTCTATCAAAAAACCAATACCCCAGCATAAACACTGTCAGTGGTAAGGCTACAGAAATGGTTATGATAACTACTGAGATGACAGGACTTGGTGATACCAATGACAAAGAAAATGTATAGCACTGGGAGAATAGATAGACTGGAATGAATAGCAGTTTGCTAAAACGGCCATCAATGAGGAAGAAAAAAGCAACTTGGGTAGTCCAAAGGGTTATGGAGTTCAAGATCCAGAAGAAGAGAAAAGACATATCACTCATGATAACTTTACCTGCCTGGTGAACTTGTGCTGTTGATGAGTTGCTGTCCTGCCAAACTCCTCCAGGTGGGGTGAGTGAACCCTGACAAGTGACTGTTGCTATCAACACGGTGATCACCAGCAATGCATTGCGTGTATCATGTGGTATATCTCTTTTGAAACGAATGATAGATGTTATCAAACGCTCCTTGAAAGAGGGTATACGCTTTAAACTATCAGCTGTGAAAGGTATTGGAATAGTCAAGTTGGAAGCTTTTAATGCTCCAGCAGCATTAAGCATTTTTCTGACTTCTCGATTGTCTACTTGCATATCATCTAAAATATCTAGAGCAGTCAAATTCTCTGTGTTCTTTGTATTTATATCAACTCCACAATCGATTAGCAGTTCGACCACCTGAGAAGTCGATAAAAATTCACCAAATTGCTTGATCAATAAACTACTCAATGAAAAATAAATGGTTGGAATGCATAGCTTGTTAAGTGAAAAGAGAGCTTACCTCTGAAATGTTCTTTTGCACTGCAATGTGTAAGATAGTGTTGCCTTCATAGTCCTTCCGGTTCAAGATCTCTGTTTCCTGTGTTGAAGAGCCCTCATGCTGGACTCGTTGAAGGTATCCAACCAGGAAGTAAAAAGCGTCCAGCTTGCCATTCTTCAAAGTAACATGAAGAACCGTCTCTCTTCTTGTTGTCATATCTTGGAATGATTTCGGAGAAGCTTTTAAGAACATTTTCAGGAGATCGATGTTCCCTTCTTGAGCCAAATAATGTAGGAAAACGGTTCTTTTCCTTCCCTCACAAGGAATTAGATCGCGGTCCACCTCTAAAAGTCGAAGTGCCAAATCATTTCTACCATTTTGCAAAGCAACAAGCAAAGGGCACAACCCTTCTGGGTTTAACTTGGTGAGAAAAGAAGGTTTGAAGCTCACCATCTCCATGGCAAAAGGGGTATGGCCATGTTTAGCTGCTATGTGCAAAGGCGTATTAATGTATGGCACACGATCAAATCTTTGTAGGACATATGGATCGTCCCCAATTAATTTGGCGATATCTTCATCTCTTCCTTCCTCAGCTGCAGCCTTCATTTCTTTCATTTTTCTATCGTTGATATCTTCCATGCTTTCATATTCTCTTTGAGCAGCTTCAGCATTATTCAATGTACCTTCCATTCTGATTAAAAAATATATATATATATTAAAATAAAAAAATATTAAAAAAAAAAATGTCAATTAGTAAAGGAGAACCACTAAATGTATAAAAAAACAGATAGTAGATTATCATTATAAATTGATCAACTTAGTGGCTTTACAAACTAAGGTAACCGTAGTCAATATATTGTATACCTCCTCTTTCTCTCCTTTGCGTATAAACTTCTGAACTTGACGCTAGTATGTCTTATAACTTATATGCCTAGATAAGATTGACTTTTGTACATATACGATTGACTTTTGTACATATACTATAGACTACATATAAAGCATAACATCCAAATATTGGTAGAACATATTGATAAACGAAATTAAAACAGAAAAGAGAAACGTATCAGCCAAGAAAATATTAGATCAGGTTTACTTATGTACATACATCTATGGTGTATATAAAAAGCATAACATCAAAATATAACATACTGATAAACGAAATCAAAACAGAAAATAGAAATGTATCAGCTAAGAAAATATAAGAATCAGGTGAGGGCTACCATAGATATATATAATTCTATAGCTATCTCTTAATTTCCAGAGAGCATAAGTCTTTCCTGTTTCTTTTGGGTTGGAATTTGTTCTCAAACTAATTAACAAGATTCATATCCTTGGTTTCTTTCTTTATGTTTTTCCCATCCTAAAAAATAAATGCAAATTAATTCTAGTAACGGGGATTTTCCAGTACGGAAAATCTATGGTTACAGAAACCACAACACGGGGTGAAATTTAAACTTGAAAAGCAGATATCCAAAGCCGTCAAATTAAGCATATCATGAAGATCTGGCTGCTGTGAATGGTTGTCCCTCATCGTTATTGTGCACAAATTCCTCACTATATCAAAACTATATATATATATATATATATGTATATATCAATATATGTAGATGTATAATTTCTAGATGATCTTGGACAACAAACTAAAGCATAACAATCACAGACTAAAAATCATACAGGATCTGAGTTGCAAAATTTACCTGTTTGGAGAGAACATAATCCCACATAGAAAATGAAAAAGGAAAAAGAAAGTAGACATGGATGATCTTTTGCTGTTTTTTGAAGTTCCATGAACTTTTGTTGTTTTTGGAAGAAGAATCCAATCATGTATTCGCTGAAGTTGCAATTATTACATTCACAGGCGAAGAAACGCAGCAGAGACCAAAAACAATGCTAAAATATGCATGAAACATTGGTTTGGTTAGCTTTCTTGTAGCTTAAATTCATGCAAATTGCTTTCAGGTGGAGATCAGGAACGAAAATGACTTTGAAACTGAGTGCACCTACAAGAATAGTACTGCCATCTCATATGCATAGCATAATATATAGATAGATATATAGAGAAAAGAGAGTTCCATATAGAAGAACAAAACCACAAAGAAATGTATACCTTCAAAGTGGAGAGTAGCTCTGGATTTGTGCCAATAACAAGTTCAAATCCTCCAAAAAGCAAACCAAACCAGGAGAGAACAGAGAGCTAAAAGCAAGGTGTGGATGAGAGACGCTTATAAATCATACATATATATATATATAGAGAGAGAGAGAGAGAGAGAGAGAGAATGAGAGGTTGAAGCTCCTATATGCCAGCAAAATAGCCAAAGCTGTGAAGCTTATATAAAGGGGCAGAAAGAAGAATGATGATGCATATGTATTTTGTTTACCATGTCAAAATGTTAATCATAAAAAGGTAAATTTTTTGGGTCACAGGCTCACATGTGAAGATAGCTGTATTGTTTGAGACCGTTGTAATTAAATGATTAGACCAAGCGATATCAATGCCTACCTTATTGATTTCTTCTTTTTCATGCATGGTATATTCTCCTTTTGCGAATTTTATTAATTAAATTTACCGATACACATTATAGTCAATATATTAATCCTTCTTAATTTCCCCATCTAGTATCTGTAATTTCTCTATATAATATAAATTGTCCTCATTGATAATCTAATGGCAAAGCGCAGAGTTCAAATCTATATTACGTGTTGAGCAAGATAAATTAATTTTTGTACATAATTGTGTGACTAGGTACTAAGTTTTATATTTTTTTATTAATTTAGGTTTTATTTTTTTATTTGTTTTAAATTTAATTTACAATATTACAGTGAAGCAAAATGAAGCAGTGGTCAAATCAAAATAAATATATACATAATGGTCGGTAGTTGGTAGGGTCCTTCATCCTTTTAACGGTACCATAAATTGGGACAGATGTGAGCAAATTGCAAAGTAAAAAGAAAAAAAAGCACACCTATCGCATCTCTTTATTGGATATCAACAAGATTTCAATATTGCGAATGGTGTATTCTTCAAAAAAAAAAAAAATTTTGCGAAAAGTTGATGTCGGTCCAAATCATTATATATCGTTGTATGCATTCAAATTTACCGTTTGAATCCAGCCGTTGGATTTTGTCTGCCATTTGGTGTGCACATATATATTCACCACTCACTATTCTGTGGTTTTAGGAAATATCTGTGTGCATTATCAGTATGCATTGGATAGATTATTACTGTTTTAACGAATTTCCTAAGTAAAAAAAATATTAGGTGCTATTTTGATGGATGTTAATGCTATATTCGGAATTTTCTTGGCTCCGAAAACAATTTGTGACAATCACAATCAAGAACTCGAAGATCTCACTTCTTTTAATCGATATTGCACAATCACAAGCCAAGAAAATTGTGAACTAGTCAGATCAATTCCATAGGATTGATCAGTATGAGGGTTTTTTAATGCTCCAGCAGCATTAAGCATTTTTCTAACTTCTGAATTGTCTACTTGCATATCATCCAAAATATCTAGAGCAGTCAAATTCTCTGTATTCTTTGTATTTATATCAACTCCACACGATCGATTAGCAGTTCGACCACTTGAGAATTCGATAAAATTCACCTAATTAGTCGATCAATAAACTACTCAATGAACATGAAAAATAAAAAGAAAGAAAGAAAAACAATCAATGGTTGGAATGCATAGATTGTTAAGTGAAAAGAAAGCTTCCTCTGGAATGTTCTTTTGCACTCCAATGTGTAAGATAGTTTTGTTTTCATCGTTCTTCCGGTTCAAGATCTCTGTTTCCTGGGTTGAAGAACCCTCATACTGGTTGGTACTTGGTAGGGTTCTTAATTCATCCTTATAACGGTACCATAAAAATTGGACAAATGTGAGACATGAACACATGCAAATTGCAAAGTAAAAAGAAAAAAACACGTCCATCACATCTCTTCGTTGGATATCAATTAGCTTTTCAATATTGCAGAAGGCAGATGGTCGGTCCAAATCATTTATATATAGTTGTATGTATTCATATATTTACCGTTTAATCCAGCCGTTGGATTTTGTCTACAATTTGGGGTACATATATGCATAAATGCACTACTCATGAAAACAAAGTATTGACGATAAAAATTTCGAGTACTAGGCCTAATACTAAAATTACGTCTTTACTTTATTAAAATTTAGATACGTAACTTATTTCTTCACCCAAAAAATAAATAAATAAAAATAAAAATAAAAAATGTGTACATAACTATAACTTCTTTAATGTGTTGGTGATAAAGGGGGAAAAAAAAAAAAAAACAAAGTGAGGTTAGTGACGTAATTAACGGAAAATGCAATTCCTACATAGACGGATTTTTTTTTTTTTTTTAATAAGCCTTGAAGGCAGAGATATGTGAGGATTATAATTAATGATCATTATCAACTGGATTATTATTATTCTTAGAGAACTGCATTGAAAAATTGGGAGAAAATAATCCCAACTGAATTTTCAAGATAAGTCTTTCTCTTTTTGTCATCTTTTTTTCTTTTTTTTTTTTTAAAAAAAAAAATTGTTTCATTTTTATCATTATTATGTTTTTCCTGTCTTTGATGAAGATTAAATATGTTGTCTCCTAAGCCTTTCGTAATGGGCTGCGGGCCTTTCACCTATTTGACCATCTTGGTCTGTGAAGCCGTCCATTGGACTAAAAGAAGACTTGGGCTCATGATTGGACGGAAAGAAACCATACCCTTTTACAATATTAATTGTTAAAAAAATAAATCCTTTTAACTTTCCCCCTTTTTTTTTTTTTTTTTTTTCTTTTTTAAGAAATTGTAGCTTTTTTATTTTTATTTTAAAAGCATCTTTTTATTTTTATTCTCAGCCGTTTGAATTAAAAATAATAAAGTTATTTGTATTTAATTTAAAATAGAGGGAAACAAGAGTTATTTTCTTTATTATCCTTCCCTGTTTTGGCATCTGCATGCTTTTTTTTTTTTTGATCAAGCATGCTTTTGTTTCTTGAATTGTTCAAATTTCTTTTTTATTTTTCAGAGAACATGTGACCCTATTGCACTCAAATTTCCATCTTTTCCACCATAATTACTATTGCTTTCTTTTTCCTTCTTGTTAATTTGTTTTGCAGTAAAGTCAAAGGAGTTCATGCAGGAAAATGGAAGTGGCAGGATATGGGACTCCGCAACAATATATAAATAGGGAGAATGAAAATGAAGTGTTTGGTGATGAAATTGTCTAGGATTGGAAACTTTTCCAAATGCTTTATATCGGTGTGTTTGAGCAATAACATTAATTTTTTAAATTAATATTTTTAATTTATTAAAATATTATATTTAACAAAATAATTAACTAGCATTAGTTCCATATTAATTGGAGATGACAAAGGCAAGTGAATTGCACATGTATAAATTCAAAATTTAAAATTAGATATTTGTAAAAGTTTCATATTAGAAGCGCATAAAACAATTCAAAATTTTTTTTGTTGAGAAGTTAAAGTTTTTTTTATTGAGAACACACATATTTCTATGTACAATTATAAAATTCTAAACTATTTAATTTATTTTTACTAAAATTTATTTTAATTAGTGAATTATTCTTAGTAAAATTTTTAAAATCTTTTAATCGTCAAAACAATTGAACCTTTGATTACAATCGGTAAAACAATTTTTTATAATAAATATGATTAGTAGTTAATTCTTTTTTTTTTTTAAGGAAATATGTTCGAAAAGGAAATAATTTTTTTGATAGAAGAAGGGAACTAATTGTTTTAATAAAATTTGTACCATGTACTAAAACAGTTAATTTTTTTTTTCAAACAATTTCTACATTGAATAGAAAGTAGGAAAAATTAATTTTGATAGAATGTAGTAAAAATTTTTATTAAAAAAATCAATACAAGTACAAAAAATTTTGAAACAAAAATATTATTTTTTTCAAAACAATAGAAAAAAAAAGTTAATAGGATGAAAATAGTGAAAAAATCTGAAAAATATTTTCAACATGAATCAAAAGGACTAAGAAAATAAACATGTACAAGAACTAAAAAATTATCAAAGAAAAATTATTTTTTAAATAAGAATAAAAAATTTAAAAAAATCTATGCAAGTAATAAACAAATATTAATAAAAAACGTGGCAAAAGTAAATTAGAAAATTATTATTTATAATTAATGTTAAATACAGTACTGTTTCAAAATATTCCATATGTTTTAAATATTTTTAATTTTTTGACGCCAAATAGTTTTTTTTTTTTTTAAATTGATTTTGATCTTGATCTTAATTGATAATACTATAGATTAAATTTATTAGATACATTTAATTATAACAAAGATAAATTTGTTTAAATTGATAATAACTCTACTGTAATTGGTAAAGTAGTCAAATATTATTCTTGACCCTATTTTTCTTGAGTTGACATAAGCTAGCCAAGGACAAAAGAGAAACAATCCTTGATTACACCACATATCATTACATTCTTAAAAACAGTAAAAAATTCATCGCCAACATGGACAAAATTCTTGCATTAGGGGCCCACAAATTATGAACGTAACCAATGGAAGGCTTCTACGTTTCATAGGTGGGGCATATAATGTTATTCATCTCCTTGGCATGGTTTTCAAATACCAACTCCATTACCTCTGTGCAGACAAAGTGGGCTGGCCTGGTGGTCTCATGCTACTATTTGCGCCCGAGTTCGAGTCATCGGAGGGGGCAGCACAAGGAAGAAAAAGTCGTCAATATCACCGAAATTGCATCGATATTATCGGGTTTCAACCAGCACCGGCACCGGCATCGATAGATGGGGCAATAAATATTCATCAGAGGTGTCGTGGAAATGCCGACAATAACACAAAATGTCGATGTTGTCGACTGAAATCGATGGAAGTCTCGGTTTATCGATGGATTTTTGGAAATTTGATGGAAATTTCGGTTGTCGGCGAACATTTGAGGTTGTCAATCCAATGTAGTCTTTCCTCTTTTCCTCATTTGTTCAGTAACAAATCTAGAGAGAGAGTGTGTGTGTGGGAGAAAAGTTGTCCGAACAGGTGAAGAAGAAGCAGAAAAAAAAAAAAAAAAAAGAAAGAGAATGAGTGGGAGAGAGATGCCATCAAAGAAAGAGAGAGAGAGAGAGAGAAGAAAGACAAAGAGGGGGAGGAAGAAGACGAAGGGAACAGAGGAAGAAGAAGAAAGGAGAATTGTTGAGGGAGAGTATCTTCACAACCGCTCTCTCCAAGGAAAAAAATATTTCTTCCCACATGGGGAAAAAAGAAAAAAGAAAAAAAAAGAAAAAAAATAAAATAATATAAAATAATAACATGATAATATTATATTGAGCCTTTTCATAGGCTTTTCATATGCTCAAATATCCAACTTATTAATTGGGCTGGCTAAATTGTAGTTACAGGATTTTTTTAGAAAATCTAAAGTTTTTAAAAATTGTATGAATGTAGCCAGTGAAACAAATATCACCGAGACAGGCGAGAAGTCGACGATAATATCGAGTGTCGATCACTGCCGACACCTATGGGGGGGAGGAGGGGAAGTTTCTGTCAGGATTGCCGAAGTCGAAGGATGTCGTCTGAATCGTCAGATATATATGAGGGTTTCGTTTTTTGGGTGGATAACGGTGGAAACGAGATAGAGAAATTTTCGACAGAGATTTCGGCCGGCCCTCTCTCATGATCTGTGAAGAGACCGATCTGGTGTGTGTTTGTATGTTTGTGATCTGCAAATCTGGTGTGTGTGTGTTTGTGTGTTTGTGATGTGGTGTGTGTGTTTGTGCGTTTGTGATCTGGTGTGTGTGTTTGTGTGTTGTGATTGGCTGTGTGTTAGTGTGTTGTGATCAGCTGAGAAGAGAGAAGACTGAAGAGAGGGCTGACTGAGAAAAGAGAAGAGGGGAAAGAGAAGGCGGGAGGGCCGAGAAGAGAGAAGAGGACTGAATGGCCGACCGAGAATTGAAGGGAAAGAATGGACCGGTCAGAAGGGGGATACACGGAGAGAAGACACAGGAATTTTTTATTTTTTTTTTGGGGGGTTATTGATTTTTTTTTAAAAAAAATGTGAATGTAAGTGCAAAATATGAATGAAAGTGCCGAAATTGAAAAAAAAAATGTGAATGAAAGTGCAAAATGTGAATGAATGTGCATAAATTATTGATTATTTCGATTTTTTTCAAAGTTTTAATCAAGTAGGACATCGAAAGAAAAAGAAAAACAAAATTTTGAAATGAAACTAGAATAGAAAAGTAACTGTAAATATCATAGGGGATCTTTTCAGAAATTTGATAAGAAATTTTACAACTGTGAATGTAATTCACATGTTAACAGTAAATACAGACTAAAAAAATAAAGTCATATGATGGAAAAAAAAATCACGAGAAAATTGAGGGAGAAATAATATAATAAAATTATTACAGGACAAGTACTTTACTATCTTTTTTTTTTTTTTAATATTTTGAATATGTTTCGTACCTGAAAAATAAAAATATTCACGAGAGAAATTATTTTTAAGTGATTTGAAATGCTGAGGAGGTAAGGAAATGAGTGTAGTATAAGAATGCATGTATAGCAACTCAGCCATATTTTCATGTTTTGAATCCTTCTTCCTCAGCATAAATTGTAGAGAGAGTAAGTTTAAAGGTTTCATAAAAATAAAATGAAGTGAAGGCAAAGTTTTCATTGAACGTAATTAGTTTTCAATCTTTTTTTTTTTTTAATTCAACATTTATATTCATAAAAGGAAGAGCTTTTGGAAGATCCACGTTAGAAATAAAGTCTCAATTCACAATTTCTTAAACCTCAAAAGTAAGTGTTTTAATAATAAATATCGTTAAAATTGGCTTATTATTTAACATAAAGTTAACCATATGTATAAGATATGCACCAAATAATAATTTAATATAAAATTAATTTTGCTTTATAATGTAATATATTATGTAATTATTAATACATTATTGTTATTATTCTTATTAATGTTGTCATTATTCTTATCATTATTAATATTGTTACTAGTGTTATTTTTGTTATCATTATTGTTATTATTGTTATTAATATTGTTATTATTGTTGATGTTATTATTATTATTAATGTTGTCATTATTATTTTTATTATTAATATTATTATTATTGTTATTATTGTTATTCTTATTAATATGCTATAATTGTTATTCTTATTCTTATTATTATTGTTATTAATATTGTTATTATTGTTGATGTTATTATTATTATTAATGTTGTCATTATTATTTTTATTATTAATATTATTATTATTGTTATTATTGTTATTCTTATTAATATGCTATAATTGTTATTCTTATTCTTATTATTATTGTTATTAATATTATTATTCTTGTTGATGTTATTATTATTATTAATGTTGTCATTATTATTATTATTATTATTATTATTATTATTATTGGTGTTGTTGTTGTTGTTGTTATTGTTCTACTTATTATTAGTATTGTTATTATTTTTATTATCCTTATTATCCTTATTATTATTAATGTTGTTATTATTATTGTTTTTATTATTATTATTATTAATATTGTCATTATTGTTATTCTTCTTCTTATTATTAGTGGTATTATTTTTATTATCTGTTATTATCCTTATTATTATTAATGTTGTTATTATTATTGTTTTTATTATTATTATTATTATTGTTATTATTATTGTTATTCTTCTTCTTATTATTAGTGGTATTATTTTTATTATATGTTATTATCCTTATTATTATTAATGTTGTTATTATTGTTGTTTTTTTTTTATTATTAATATTATTATTAGAGTTATTATTCTTCTTCTTATTATTGTTATTATTTTTATTATCGTTATTATCCTTATTATTAGTAATATTGTTATTATTGTTGTTTTTATTATTATTATTATTATTGTTATTATAGTTATTCTTCTTCTTATTATTATTGTTATTATTTTTATTATCATGAATATTAATAACGTTATTATTTTTCTTATTCTTATTATTGTTATTATTTTTTTTTTATTGATGTTGTTATTATTATTAATATTGTTATTATTGTTATTGTTATTATCATTTTTCTTGTTATTATATTGTTATTACTGTTGATGTTATTATTATTATTAGTAGCAATATTATTCTTATTATTATTAATATTGTTATTATTATTGTTGTTATTATTCTACTTATTATTATTATTGTTATTATTTTTATTATCATTATTATTCTTAGTATTATTAGTGTTGTTATTATTGTTGTTTTTTTTTATTACTATTATTGTTATTATTTTGATTATTATTATGGATATTAATATTGTTATTATTCTAATTCTTATTATTGTTATTATCCTTATTATTATTAATGTTGTTATTATTGTTATTATTATTATTATTATTATTAATATTGTTATTATTGTTGTTGTTATTAATCTACTTATTATTATTATTGTTATTATCCTTATTATTATTAATGTTATTATTATTGTTGTTATTATTATTAATATTGTTATTATAGATATTCTTCTTCTTTTTATTATTGTTATTATTATTATTATCATGAATATTAATATTATTATTATTTTTCTTATTCTTGTTGTTGTTATTATTTTTATTATTGTTAATATTGTATTAATATTAATATTATTGTTATTCTTATTATTATTTTTCTTATTATTATATTGTTATTATTGTTAATGTTATTATTATTATTAATGTTATCACTATTATTATTATTATTATTGTTGTTGTTGTTGTTGTTATTATTATTCTACTTATTATTATTATTGTTATTATTTTTATTATCGTTATTATTCTTATTATTATTAGTTTTGTTATTATTGTTGTTCTTTATTATTATTATTATTGTTTTATTGTGATTATTATTATGGATATTAATTGTTATTCTTCTAATGCTTATTGTTATTATCCTTATTATTATTAATGTTGTTATTATTGTTGTTTTTATTAATATTGATATTATTGTTATTGTTATTATTATTGTTCTTGTTATTAATATTGTTATTTTTCTTATTCTTATTGTTGTTCTTAATATAATAATAATAATTATTATTATTAACCTAATAATTATTTATGATTATTAAAAGGAAAAATGGAAAGTGGTAGCGAAAGAACAGATCGAGCTTGGTCACATTGTATTCCAATTTAAGGTAATAAGTATGATACAATTTGCAAATATTGTAACCATAAAATACAAAGTGATGGAATAATAAGATTAAAGTATCATTTAGCACATTCTGATCCAAAAAGTAATGTCAAAAAGTGTCCCAATGTACCTCCAGAAGTAAAGAAAGATATTTATAATTATTTGAGGAAGAAAGAACATGCAAAATTGAAAAAAAAAAAAAAAAGGCAAGGGAAGAAGATATTCGTAATGAGTTACGGGATAATTTAGCTCCGTCTCGAAATAATTATGATGATGATGATGATGATATATGTATATATCTAGCTGATATGCATCCTGATGAAAGAGACTCATATAAAGCTGCAATTCATGCATCTAGACAAGATAGATGGGAAAAAGAACAAGGAAGAAACTTTTTTAACCTTAGAGGTCAAGGATCAGGATTTTCTTGAGAGGCTGATAGTCAATCATATGCTCAGTTCCATCGTACAACAAGTGTAAAGGAATCCATTCGTAGACAACAATTTCAATAATTTCCTCCAGCTACACCTTTGTTGTATAAGTCATCCGATGTAGAACAAAAAAATATAAAAGATGCGTCAACAAAAGGTGGTGTCAAAGATATATTGGTAAGACTAGTAGCAAAGTTCTTTATTTATGATAATGTCCCACCTGCAAAGGTAAAATCGTATCATTTCAAAAATATGATCGTTGGTGCTTAACAAGTAGGTATAGGAGTTCAAATTCCATCTCCATATGAAATTAAGAAAAAATATCTAGACATGGGATATAAAGGGATGCAAAAACATATTGAAAAGTTCAAAGAAAGCTGGAAGACATATGATTGTATAATTATATGCGATGAATGGACAGGATCAATTAAGCTGTCCATATTGAATTTGATGGTCTATTGCAAAAGGTCATCAGTGTTTCTTAAGTCAGTTGATACCTCAGATAAAATCAAAAATTATAAGTATATATATAAACTTTTGGAGAATGTTATCCAGAAGTGGACAAGTCAATGTTGTGCAAATAGTCACGAATAATAGTTCTGCATTCGTAAAGGTTGGTAAGAAATTGATGACACAGTACAACTTGTACTGGACACCATGTGCTGCACACTGTATTGATCTTATATTTGAAGATATAGGAAATCACGAAAGTATTGCAAGGATCATTTAGCGTGCAAGAATGATAAACAATCATATTTATAATCATAATTAGTTAATTTCTTTAATGCGAGATATATGTAAAGGAGACATAGTTCGACCAGGAGCAATAAGGTTTGCAACAAATTATATTATTTTAAATAGTATCCTTAAAAAGAAAGCTTCTCTAAAACAAGTATTTACCAGCGATGCATGGGCTGAGCATTAATTGAGTTGAGCAAAAGTAGGTAAAGAAGTGGAGAAACTTATCCTTGATAATCATTTTTGGGATTCTGCTACTCACGTTATTAATATATAAAAGCCATTATATAATATTTTACGAATTATTGATGCTGAGTTCATACCTATGATGTCAATATTGTATGGTTGTTTTCAAAAAATGAAATATGCAATCAACAACCAAAGATGAACTCAGTGGGTTATAGACATCATAAATACTCAATGGAAAAATACACTTTCTCATCATCTCCATATGTCTGGTAATTTTGTGTCAATTACTTATTATTAATTATTATTTTATCTTATAATTTACATATTAGATTTAATTTTTATTATTATTTTGTAACATACTTTTTCTGAATCTACGATTCCAGTATAAAGAAGGAATTGGCACTAATTCCGATCTTGTACAAGCTGTTCATGATGTTTTTGCAGCATTAGATCCAAATTCAGATCGTATATCTCAATTTAGAAATGAAGTAAGATTTTGTTTATTATTTTTTTTAACTAACATATTAATAATGTTGCTTATAATTTTTTGTTATTACATATAGAGAATATGCTTTAAAGATGCATAAAAAAGGTTTAATGATCATGCAGCAATTGCCGTCCGAGCGGAAATGATACCTGGTATATGCATTTGAATTAATTGTTATAAAAAATCATGTGTGAAATATTAAAAAATTTATTAAAATTTAATATATTTTGATTTATAATATTGAAATATATAGCTGAATAGTGGACAATGTATAGTAATAGCACTCCAACACTTAGAAAATTGGCAATGCGTATTTTGTCACAAACTGTATCATCATCCCCATGCGAGCATAATTGGAGCACCTTCACTTCAATACACACAAAACAACAAAATAGGCTCGTATATGAAAAACTTCAGAAATTGATTTTTACTACTATCATATGAAATTGCGGATCTGTGATATGGAATTAATAGATGAGCTGCAATTAGATTCAGATTATTTGGATCTTCTTGAAATTGAAGCTGACCCTGGTGAAGATGAAGATAATTCTATTATCTAATGGATTAAGAATTCAGACTTAGATGATGATGAAGGCGATCCAGATCCTCGAATCGCAATGCATGCTTCATAATTAGGGATAAATGTTGACAATGTTATTGCTGAAAAAGTTATGAGCAGTGATAGTAAGGAAATAATTCGTTTGAAGTAGTGATAAAGCCTTCAACTAGATACTTTAGTCCTTGTTTAGAAACATTTGGTGGCGGTTGTTTTCAACCAAATGAATATGAGGACGAAGATGATGATGATGATGGACGTAATGATTATGGTGGCAATGGAGGAGGAGAATATAATATAGATGGAGGTGGAAGTGGAACATACTATTGAAAACCAAGCCAACAACCATTAAGCCCATTTATTGGTGAAGATCAATACACACATGCAACACATGATTTTGATCATGGGGTTCGAACAGCAGGCACTGAGTCAAGAAGACACTATGACATTTCCATGATGAATCAACATGATAAAAATTATCTTTCTAACTCTTTGGATGCAATGAGTTTAAATAACTTTCTCAATATGGAAATTCTGTGATTCGAATTGTGTATCCAATTGGTCAAATGAGATCACATAATCCCCACAGTGATCACGATGTTGATATCTTTAATCATCCCATGTCTCAAAATGAATGTTATACTCCTCCTTGGATAAACCCACATTACCCTGCACTTGGACAGTTGGTTGGGATTGATAGAGAGAGATATACTTGGCACATCCACAATTATATGGAAAATTTCTCTAATATAATGAGTTGGAATGCCTATTTTATACTCGCGAAACATCGATATATGATCATCAATTTGAAGAACCAAGGAATTGTTTTTTGTATTGATAATGTATTAGAGATTATATTTGAGAATTTCTTGTATCTACTATTATCTGTTAAATTTTCAATATTTTGGTGCTAATTAACATTATATTTTATTCACTTATAAATAATTTGTTATATTTATAGAATATTTTATTATTATTGTATTCTAATTATTATATTTTTATATTATTTTACTATATTAATTACTTCACATGTAAAAATTTGTATTCTAAATTAAAAGTTTATAGTTTTCATAACTTTATCGATATTAATGTTTCCACCGATATTTTCGTAAAATTATACCCTCAACATTTCCATTGACATCGATATTTTTTTCACTAATTGTAGCATCTCAATACATATCCCTTTATCCTCTTTATTTTTTCGTCTACTCTTTTAATGTTTAATTTGATTTTATCTATTCAAAAACAAAATAATAATAATAATAAATAAATAAAATTATTAAATTTTTTTAATTAATATATAGGATTTTAGTATATATACCTAATTGGATATATATTTTATTATAATTGTATTCTAATTATTATATTTTTATATTATTTTACTATATTAATGATTTCATATGCAAAAGTTTAAATTTTCAATTAAATATTTATAGTTTTTATAATTTTATTGATATTTTTATCAACATTAA
Source organism: Ziziphus jujuba (assembly GCF_031755915.1). Lineage (NCBI taxonomy): Eukaryota > Viridiplantae > Streptophyta > Magnoliopsida > Rosales > Rhamnaceae > Ziziphus > Ziziphus jujuba. The sequence continues at coordinate 14,495,333 of NC_083384.1, forward strand.
TACTTTTATAAATATTTTTATAAAATTATATTTTTAATATTTTTATTAATACCAATATTTTCACTATTGTAGAGGTATAGGGGTAACCCAAAAACAAAACAAGCCAAAAAAAAAAAAAAAAAAAAAAAATCTCCATTACCTGTGCGTGTGCAATGCCAACTTTGGGAAGGTGAAGGTTGCTACTATATAAACACATCGATTCCCGCGCCGACCAACATTTTGACGTGAGAACCCTTGACAACGTCAGGATCATCGTCCTCATTGTCTCCGGTGAGCTGGTTCTTCCCTGCTCATCATCATTTTCAAGTTTCTCTCTCTCTCCAATTGTTTGTCCATTTTCTGAAATTCTCTTAAACTTTAGAAATCTGCTTCTACAGTTTGTTTATGGGTTTTCTCTGATGTATTGATTCTTTAAAAGAAGAAAGAGAAAAATTGCAACTTGAATTGTTTTGGTTGTCTGTTCTTACAGTTTATATTTTCTCGTTCTGGTTTTTTCTTTGTATATTAATGGAAATGAAATTTCTCTCTGCAAAATTGATACTGGAATTGGTTTCCTTTATTTTAAATTTTGCTGGGGTTTTCTTACTTTTGAAATTGAAAAATAATGGAAATGAAATTTCTCTCTGCAAATTGATACTGAAATTGGTTTCCTTGATTTGAAAACTTTGATGGGGTACTCTACTTTTGAAATTCAACCGTCCTATATATGCATAATATATATATATATATATATATTCTTTGCCAGTCTGGATCTTTATTTGCATTATATAATGTCATTCAAGGGTGTTATTACAATCTTCAACATGTATTGTGGTGCTCTGATTTGTTATTTGTGGTGGTTTTCTTTTCTATATTATGTAAAACATCCATACCTAAAGATTATGGTTGCCAAACACTTATTAATTTCATTACCCTTTTTCATTCAACAGAAAAATAATCACTCCATTATCTTTCAATTCATAACAAGCTATGTCTTTTTTTATATGAGTGCAAGGTTTTATATAACACACATTTTCAAAAACAAAATGAAGGCAAAATTGAAAGAGGCAGCTGAAAGAGGAGATGTCGATATGCTTTGGGACCTAATTAGGGAGGATCCAAATCTGTTAGAGAACTTTAATGGTTTTGTTAACACGCCACTACATGTAGCAGCATCAATGGGAAAGATAGTTTTTGGCTTGGAGGTAATGATGTTGAAGCCATGTTTTTCTGCCAAGCAAAACCCCGATGGTTTTACCCCTATGCATTTGGCCATTAGAAATGGGCATGCTAGGATGGCTGAGCTGATGTTCGATGGTAACGACAATCTCATTCGTATTCCGGGGAGGGGAGGAGTTACTCCTCTACATCATGTTGTTGAAAAAGGAGATATTCACCTCTTGAAGAAATTTTTATCTCCTAATCCTCAATCAATTGAAGATGTGACTGTTGGAGGGGACTCTGTTCTTCATATCGCCTTAAAGAATTCTGAGATTGAAGTTTTCCGTTTCCTTGTTATAAGACTTAAAACAGCCATTCATAAAGATGCTCATATTCAGGAGAAGAAAATTTTGAACTGGAAAGATGGTGAAGGCAACACAGTTCTACACATTGCAGCAGCAAACAATCAACCCAAAGTAATTTTACACTTTTTCACTCTGCCTTCTTTGTTCATAATTTTAATGACTCTTGGCATATATGTACCTGGTACATGAATATTTTTTATGTATGCAATTTCAGGTGGTTGAATTCTTAATCAATTGTGGAGTTGAAGTGAACTGCAAGAACTTTGCTGGTATGACTGCACTTGATATTGTGGAATCTGAGGTCCATGTGGATCACAAAGAAGTCAGTGAAATACTACAAGCTGCATTTTATAGAAGGACAACAACTCCCTTTGTTTTGGCTGTAGGTAGTGTTGTCAAAACCATTTCATATGGTTATGTTGCTCTAACACTTTCTTTGGTTTTACTTATTGTTGCATATTTGACTATTCAGTGGTTTTAGGAAATATATATGATGCAATATGCATTAAATGGATTGGTACTGTTTTATGTAATTTCCCAGGTAGAAAATATATATTAGGGACTGCTTTGTTTTGTATCAAATTTGGGCATCACTTTGGGAGTTTCTCTCAAATACTGTTAAATATCAGATTGGTTATATCAAATTCAAATTAATAGTTAAGAAACTGCAGACTACACTATTATTGGACATTGCTATCTTTTTCTTCTTTGCAGATCAGATAAACCAAACCAAATTGCTTCCTAATGAAAGCACACTTTCTCATATCAAACAAACATGTTGAATTGATGTCCATTTTTTTTTTTTTAATGCAATAACAGGAAACAAGAAAGGATTATAAAACTTCAAGTCCATAACAAATAGAAATGAAATATAAACCACAGAGAAATAAAAAAGGAGAACAGAAACACAATGATATTATAGAAAAATGGACTGAATTATAACCAGTAGCTAATCAGACCAACAAACTAAACCGTTAGAGAAACTGACCACAATGTCACCAAAAGAAATGCAGTTAAAGTGTGTATATATATATATATATATATAAACCCTCTCCATAAGTTCCCTCATTATATCAAACCAATGTGTATATATATATATATATATTTATATATTAAACCCAATATATATATATATATATATATTAGGTTCTACTTTGTTTTGTGTTAAGTTAAAAATTGAGAACTTATTCTGGTTTTATATTAAACTCCATCTTCTTTTCTTTTCTTTTCAATTCAATTGAGTGACAGAATATGGACAATAGGAATTTGCTATAGAATTACGAATATATTCCTGTTGAAACAAAACAGATGCTATACAGGGTATGTACACAAGGTTCTACTATGAAGCTAATATGATTGGTTGATACCAAGTTCGATTTGTTAGTTTAATTATCAATGACATTTTTTATGTATATATATATATATATATATGCTATATTGCAAAAAATAAAGGTTCATATACATCTGTTTCAATGATATAAAAACATGCCTAATTTCCATTGTTTTTCTCTGTGTCCAAACAGATATATAGGGATGTAAAATATATATATATATATATATATATATGTCTAAAACTAGGCTCTAATAAAAATATTAACTTAATTATATCGTGCAAATGCACATTATACAATATGCCACGGGAGCAAAACTTGTTATGCAACAAGTTGTATGATGTATGTCCGCACAATATTTTTAAATTAACGTCCTTGTTGGAACTGAATTATACATACATATATATATATATATATATATATATGTGTGTGTGTGTGTGTGTGTGTACATGTGTCTTTAAGTGAGGGCAAAGGTCTGCAACAAACCACAAAAGTAATAAACAAAGGGCTCCAATTGATTTGTTAGATAGGCATGCCATGCCAACTTCCCAAGTAAAGAAAACCAATAAATCAGTCAAAACAGTTTGAGGGAAGTTGTTGGGAGATTGGAGGTGCTGTTTATCTACGCGTAAGAGTAAATAGGACGGCTGGTCAAATAGAAAGTGTCTTTCTTTTTAGGCTAATTTCTATCAATATTCTCTAAATCAAAATGTAGAGAGCAAACAATATATATATATATATATATATATATATTAAGCCTATAGAAAATAAGATATTGTTATTTTTTCATTATTTTTAAAAATTTTAGTGCAACAACATCTATCCCTTCATCTCTTCACTCTCCATCAATATAAAATAGTTCAATTACAATGAATAAGTAGTTCACATGGAATTGGCCAATATGGCATACAAATTGGCTTGTGGTAAATTGTTTTTCTTTTACATTAATTTTTAAAAAAATAATAAAGTATTTTACTTCTAGACAACAAATAATAGAAGTATTGAAATAAATGGTATTATTATTCATTTATAAATCCGTTAAAAACACAAAAAAGAAAAGTGCCACGTGGCAAGCAAAAGCAAGGTGCCACATGGCAAAATCAGAGCCAGAAGAAGAGAAGTTGAGAGTGCATCACGGGAGGTTGAAAAAAATCAAGCAAAGCTGTATGAAAACAACCGTGGAGAGAAAAGTGCTCAAATAATTGTTGATTGTTAGGTCATCAAATAAGCTGTAAAATTAAATAATTTTAGCTCTTTTTGGAAGCCCTTATTATTATTATTATTATCTTTTTTTTCTTTTTTTGTGATTTGATATCTGGGGCAAAATCAAAGCAATGTGAGTTTATATAGCTGCTGCAAAATCCGTGACATTAAAAGTGAAAAAGCTCCAACTTTTTATTTAATTCAGAATATGAAGTTTCCCACAAAACCCCAAATTAGGGTTTTGTGGGGAGGTTTGGGGTTATTATTCAGTCAACCGCCGGTGCATAGAGCTGACACAACCACCAAATCTATCTGTCTACATCTATACGGTTCACATCAAATCTTGTATGTATTATGAAATGACCACTAAACTTGTAAAAATATAATTTGTAGCACATAGGATTATAGGAAGCCTATCTCCAAACTGATATTTTGGAAAAAGAAATTTTCATGAATGTTATTTGAGCCCAGATTTTTGTGTAATTTCAGACTTCTTTTTTCGGGTGTTTTTTTGGGGTGGATTTTATGGAGCTTTTATTTTGAAATTGCTATAAGAGTTTGATTCTATACATCAAGTTTACATTGGTAAGTATTTTGAATTTTTTCTTAAGAAAAACAATTTTGAATATATTTTTTCTTTTACATTGGAATTGATACAGAAAAACTAATGAATGAAGTGAGATTCGGCGACACTTGATTTTGAGATAGAAAATCTCCTTCCATTCATAAACTGTGATAATCGACTTTTAGTTTGCCCTTAATTAAATTTAAATTCCCATCTCCGGAAATTAATGTGAAATCATAGATTTTTTTTTTCCGGTGGTTAATATTAATACCTATTTTAACTTTAATTTTTTTTTTTAATGTTCATGAAAATAATTAAATTTTCAAAAAGCAAAATCAAATCAGGACAGTCTTCCAGCTATATAGTGATATAGGCAACTAATTTTCTGTATTGTGTCAATGTACTTAATTTTTACAATGGCTTTCTATAATTCAGATTTGAATCCTCTAGCTTCTTCAAAAAAACTTTTGTTGACTTATTTGAGAAAAAAAAAAGTATTTATCGAAAATATTCGAGTGGTCTTAAAATTTTTTCTCTTTTAATTTATTTATCTATTTTTACTATTTATTTTTTATTAGGGATATTAAAATTTTAATTCAAATTCTTGGTTCGAGAAAATAATGGTTTTAGCATTAGAACTCTTACACATGCACATTACCATTTTGATTAAAAGTACATGTTTGTACAGTTAAGATACCATATTTCTTACCGTATTACTTATAAAAAAAAAAAAAAATCAATTTAAAATTGCTTATACAACAAATGAGAAATGCAATATCATGTCTCTATAGTGGTTCTTGGTTCTAGATATAACTCCTCTTATTCTCTTCCTAATAATTTTTTTTTTTTAAATTCATATTTACTATATGAAAAACATAAATCATGTTAAATTTGCCAATAGAAAGTTTACAAATATTGATTTGGACAAAACAATGTCTTTACTATGCCCATGAACAAGGAGACCCAAAAACAAAAAAGAACCACCTCATCCTTTTCAATTTCATTTATAGATTTCCAGCAAAGATACTAGAATGGTAGATTATAGAAACCTCTAATCACCCTCAAACATCATAAATACATATAAATATTAGTTAAACTGGTTTTTGTATTTGGTTTTGACTCCTAGCCCATGTGAAAGCAACCCATATCTAGTATGATTGAGCTACTTTAATACAAATGCATGTGAATGCAGCAAGAGACTCACCTCCCAAACCAATATAAAGTCACAACCTGCCCAATATAGAATTCTGAGGCTGTCACAAACTTCACAGACAAAACCAAAAAAAAAACGAAAAGAAAAACAACTCTCAAAACCAGTCACAAAAGCAAATCATCACCATCATAAACATTTATTTATTCATATCCTTCCCTATTATGCTTATGCCTCCTGCATGCTACTGCTTCATGAAGTACTAATTATCACTATCAAAATTTTCCTGAAAAAACCATCTGGCTTTGTTTCACTTGGATTTTTGCTATTTTTCTCCACAATAATTCAAAACTAGTTGAGCTTGTTAATTACCTAGCCTTGTTGATTTGTCTAGTTCTGTGTTTTTTTTTTTGGTATCAAAGAAAAATATGTTTCGTAAGGTTCATGCTGGCATGGAGATGGAAATGTCTGGAAATGGGGAGTCTGGGAAAGAAATGGTGAATAGTGAAAAGAGTTACATGCAAGTGTTTGTTGAGAAGACTAAAAGATATCCAGGTTTGGTATGGAAGACTATATGGAAGGTGGGAAAAGAAGACCCTAGAAGGGTGATTCATGCTCTGAAAGTAGGTCTGTCATTGACACTGGTTTCTTTATTATATCTGATGGAACCATTGTTTGAAGGGGTTGGACAGAATGCTATTTGGGCTGTCATGACTGTGGTTGTGGTGCTCGAGTTCACTGCAGGTTAGTTTGATCATAATTCAGAACTTCTTTTTTTTTTTTTTTTTTTTTTTTTGGGGACTGTTTTCAGATTTCTTTATGAAATATTTGATGAATAAAAAAGGCAAGTCTCAATGTGAATTTGTTCTTGACAATAGGGGCAACCTTGTGCAAAGGGCTGAACAGAGGACTTGGAACCTTGTTAGCAGGATCATTGGCATTTTTCATCGAGTATATTGCCAATGATTCCGGTCATACTCTTCGAGCTGTTTTCATTGGAGCTGCAGTCTTCCTTATAGGTGAGATTGAAATTCTGATAACAAAACAATTTTTTACTGCAAATTTTTATTTTCATACAGGATCATATTATGTTTCCTGGAATTTTCATGTTGAAATTAAATAATTCAAGAATGAAATCTATTTTCTTGTTTCTTGGCCCATATATGATGGAGTTGTATTTCATCAACATTGGTACTTTGATAAATGATATGGAGAACATTTCATGTTACTAATTATCATCATTTGCTTGTCTTGATGTATACAACTGATTTTTATATGCAAAAGATGCTTATATTTTTAAGGGACGCCAAAATCCCCTATAAAAATATACCTCAAATATTTTTCCAAAATATTTTATGAACCTGTAAAACAATTCCCTTAACAGATCAAGCTGATATCTAAATTAATTCTGAACTTTGTCATATTCTGTCCAACTATCTTGATCTGGGTTTCTAATTGACTATATAATTTTCATTTTGTAACCAATTTATATTGTCTGCTAACTTCAACAGTGTTAAACATGGACATTACAGAAAAATCTGCTAAATTTTTGCAGGAGCTGCAGCCACATACATGAGGTTCTTTCCCTATATAAAGAAGAATTTCGACTACGGCGTTGTCATATTTCTGTTGACATTTAATCTGATTACCGTGTCAAGCTACCGTGTAGACAATGTGCTGAAGCTTGCTCATGACAGATTCTATACCATTGCAATAGGCTGTGGAATATGCCTGCTAATGAGTCTACTTATATTTCCAAATTGGTCAGGAGAAGACCTGCACAATTCCACAGTTTTCAAGCTCGAAGGCTTAGCAAAGTCCATAGAAGGTATGCAAAATGTGCAAAATGCTATGAACAAAGATTAAATATAATCTTTTTTTGGCTTAAGGATGGATGTCAAAGTTTACAACTAATACTTTATGTATGATTTTGCAGCCTGTGTGAATGAGTATTTCAGTGATGCTGAAATAAAAGAAGAAACTCATGATAAAACGAAGGAGGATCCTATATATAAAGGTTTCAAGGCTGTTTTAGACTCAAAATCAAATGATGAGACCATGGTAAGCTAGCTGTCATCCAATTTAGTAAACTTTTGTTTATTTACCGTATTTAAGGTTCTCTAAATTTGTATTTTAACTTCTTCTTTTCCTGTTGTTTTTGTTACTGTATTTAAATTAAGTAGGCTCTACATGCAAGTTGGGAACCAAGGCATTCTAGACATTGTTATAGATATCCATGGCAGCAGTATGTTAAATTGGGAGCAGTTCTTCGCAATTTCGGATACACTGTTGTAGCTCTGCATGGATGCTTGAGAACTGAAATTCAGGTAAACAAAACATCAAGAAATGATGATGATGGTTCAAGAGAAATCTACTATTGATCATAGATTGAAAAATTGTTCACACAGAAAAAAGTATGTTAACTTGAATTGGCAATGAAGTCTTAACTAATGCTTTTGATCATAAACTATGTTACATTTTAAATTATTATTGCTTAAAATTTGCACATGGATTTGATGTTCCATATTTTCTTCATAATTTTATAACCTCATTCGGTTTTGATCTCTTTCAGACCCCACGATCTGTTCGAGCTCTATTTAAGGATCCCTCTGTTCGACTTGCCAGAGAAGTATCAAAAGGACTAATGGAACTAGCCAATAGCATAAGAAGTCGCCGCCATTGTTCCCCTGAGATACTCTCTGATCATCTCCATGAAGCTTTACAAGACCTCAACAATGCCATAAAATCCCAACCAAGACTATTCCTTGGCTCCAACAGCAACCAAGCAACCAACATGCTAGCCCTGGCTGCTGCACACGCCAGCCAAAAGCATGGCTCCGGTATCTCATTATCAAGCGTGAAAACAGACTCCTCAGCACTACTAGAATGGAAATCGAAAAGGGTCTCCGAGCAATCAAAGGAAAATGAAAGAAAAGTTTTGAGACCACAAGTAAGCAAAATTGCAATCACTAGCCTTGAGTTCTCAGAGGCACTTCCTTTTGCTGCTTTCGCATCTTTGCTAGTGGAGACAGTGGCAAAGCTTGATCATGTTATAGAAGAAGTTGAAGAATTGGGAAGGTTAGCATGCTTCAAAGAGTATGAACATGGTGATGAGCATATTACAGTGACTTGTGAGATACCGAGAGTTGATGTTTCTCAGAATCATTTGGCTTCTCATGGAGCAGACTAATGGGTATATTGGTTTAGGATCATACATGCTGTTGTTTGCAGTGGCTGGCTTTTACTTGGAATTGAAGTTTTAGATTTGTAATCTAGGTGGCATTTTACGTGATTCATATCTATATATCACAGAATAATTAAGCCAAAAGTAATTTTGGGATGAGAGCTATTGATTTTCTAGCTGATTTAGATTAGTATTTGGGTTTTAAACATATTCGTTTGTTTTCATTACACATAGAGATTTTATTTTATTCTATTTTAATTTTTTTTTAAAACTCATTGGACATGGAGATTTATTAATAAAATCTTACAACATTTTCCACTTAGTACAGCATTGAAAACAAAGCAATTGAATTTAGAGCATTAATCTAATGAATGCCCAAAAAGAAAACTACTATGCTAATGATATCAGGACAGGCTCCCCACAGGTCACAACTTCTCTGTTCTTTGCAAGTTCCTAAAATCTATTTTCAAACTATCATGTCCTACATCGATTCAGGGAGTTATTTGTAAATATTAATAGTTTAGAGGGGGTTTTGTATATTTTGCCTTAATAGTTTAGAGGGGGTTTTGTATATTTTGCCATGTATATATATATATATATATATACAAGAATTATCTCAACCACTTAAAATGGGTTAGACTTTAGACTTAGGCCACATTATAATTTTGGGTATTTATTTTTCCATAGCTTCAAAGTGGAACCTGCATTTTTTTTTTTTTTTTCATTTTAAGGCCCTTAAATTTAACTTGACAACTACATTTTACCTCCATAACAATACTACATTTTACTCTTTACCCCTCATACTACAAAATCTTTTATATTGTCTCCTAAACTTATTTTCCGATCAATTTAGTTTAATCAGACAATTTTTTCTAATAAAATCGACAAGACTAGTCATACATATTGTCCCAAAGTAAAATAAATTGAACAAAACAAACAAAATTATAGGAGAGGGATTTCACCTAGGTTTAGATAACATATTAACAATGTATTGTTAGTGATTTTTATCATTAGCTCAAATATATGAATACTTAGATAAAATATAATTGAAATCATTGGATCAAGAGGTATTATATATTCCACCTTTTTTTTTTTTTTTTTTTGAAGGAAAATAATATAGTGGTTTTAAATAATAATTTTCTATCGAATTGAAATATACCTTGAGAAAGACACAACAAAATAACAAATCGGCAGAAAAGATAAATAATTAAAAAAGGGCCCAACCGGGTTCGAACCGGTGACCTCTTGATCTGCAGTCAAATGCTCTACCACTGAGCTATGGACCCGTGTTGTTATTTTAGTTGTATAAAATTTTAATAAAGACTGACAGATAACAAACCCGTATGATTTATACCCATAGGATCAAGGTACACATGATAGAAACCAACAAGAAGCTGACACATGTCAACCATTGAATAGAGTAAGTTATGATAATAAGATAGTTCCTTATTTGTCATATGCAGATACTGGATTGGGTGTTCAACCAGTGGGTATGGATTAGTATTCTGCAGATGGCTTTTTGCATCCCAAACACTGTATTTTGTGGGAGAAAGAGAGGCCCTTATAACTTGTTTGGGTGGAATTTAGGTAACAGAAAGGATGATTATACTTCACAAACCAAGTACCATGATCTTGATCTTCCTTTCTCACTTTCTCTTGTTGACAGAACCTTCTTAAAGGGTACTCTCTATATCCCTCCTTGCATACATACATATTATATAATTATTATTATTATAACCCATATATCAAACTTTTTTCTTGGACCAACCAAGTTAAAAACATCAAAATGCAATGGTTTATTTGTGACATTGATGTTGCAGGTAGAGAGCTCAAATGCTGCTATAAGGCCAGCATTGATGGATTTAGTGCAGCTGATTTCCACAATTTCTGTGATTTCAAAGGACCTTGCGTGATAATTGGGTACACAAACAAGTCCTTCAAATTTGGTGCATTTAACCCTGAAGGCTATAGAAGCACAGATGATTATTATGACACGTTTGATGCATTTCTCTTCTATTGGACAGACAATGAAAGAATTGACCCCATTGTTCTACCCAAAATAGGGGGAAGTGGTGCAGCCCTCTTTGATTATGCTCGTGGAGGCCCACAATTTGGGGCCGACGGGCTACTTATCGGGCCGCCTCTAGCGCCGGTGATGGGTGGATTTGCAGGGCCTGACACCAATTCAGGTATTGGTGATCTAAGGCAAGCCAAATCTAGATTAGGATTGTCATATGCAAAGAGGGAAGATGGGAAGGATTCACTTTTTGGTGACGAGTCCAAGGCTACTCTAGATGATGTCCAAGTTTTTTGTAGTCCTCAAATTGCTAGCTTGTACTAAAAATGCAAACAAACAAGTTATACTAAAGTTTCTATACATATATATATATATATATATAATATTAGATATATGCTGCAAACTTAGTGTAGTATACCACTTTTTTAGCAAGACATGTCTCATTTCATATTGTTGATGATAATATGTATTTTTACTCATTTCATTTTCAACCGAAACAACTGGAGCATACTCATATTTTGAACCAAAAAAAAAAGAACGGACGACGCGCTTATTCGATGCTTTTTAAGGAGGAATTAGGTGTTGATGTTGAAGCAATAGGGGGGAGGTGGGAGAATCTGTTTAAGAGAATATTTGGTTGGTGTGTTAATGTTTGATAGAAAAAAAGTGTGGAGTATAGGCCTTTATGTAGTTTCTTTATCAAATTTTTAACAAAAGTGTAAAGAAGGGGCGGGGAACAATTTGAAAACTTTGGCACAGAGAAATGAACATTTGATTGGGAACTTAGTGGGTGGCACTTTCTAATGCACTCTAGCTTTTGTCACTTTTTGGGTTCAATGATATATAAAAATACAAGTTAAAGTTGCAATTTGTTCCTTTTTTGGATAGAATGTTCATACCATTGAGTGAGACTTTCACTGGGAAATCTATAAGTTGGGGATTGAACAAAAAAGAGTGCTATTTTGGTTCCATAGAAGCACTTCTATGAATAACATATTAAGGAAAAGAAAAAAGAAGTTTTTAAAAACTCGGTTGTGCACATCTCTCTTTTTGACAGTTCCCTTTGATTTTATTCTTTTTGAAAGCTACAATTCTGTGATTAATTGAGGCAATGAAAACATACTCCCCCCCCCAAAAAAAAAAAAAAAAAAAAAAAAAAAAGTATGAATATGAGGTGAAAGGTTTTACTTCCTTTTGCTGTCGTTATGATTGAGTGATTTAAAGACAGTTTTTAGAAATAGTATCTAAAACTTAGTAGTTCACACAAATACCCAAGTAAAAACTGAGGGAAAATTACAAAACCAGCTTACTAGTTGAATTTAGAGTACTAATCTAATGAATGACAAAAAGAAAACTACCATGCTAATGATATCAGGATTGACTACTCAAAGGACACAACTTTTCTGTTCTTTGCGGGGTCCAAAACTCTGTTTCAGATTCTAATTCCTTCTCTAACTCCTCAAAAGACTTGTTATGACAAAACTCTGCATGTCTTTATTGATAATAACCTTGATACACATAGTTGGACCTCCTTCTTTCTTTTTAAGGTTTTGGAATAGTGGTAATTTATCATTGTATCGGATCATTAGTGACCATAAGGCCTTTACATCGAATCTTGATACTCCATTGAATTTGTATTTTGTATATATGTTAAGTAATTATTTGGCATATTTAACATCCAACTTCTTTTCACTTTTTTTCTAAAAATCCTTAACCTCAAACCGTGGGCTATTCAATAGTTGTTTGAGAGGTTTCACTGCAAACCACAAAAAAGATATGATCCTTCTAACTCTATTTTAATTCTAAAGAGAACATGTAAAGTAAACAGTTTCTTGACTGCCATGTTTATCTACTCGTTCTTTTCAAATAAAATATTTTGATCTAAATAATGGTGATCTGGTCTACCACTGGGACCCTCAACCATATATTTTCCCAAGCTTCAGGTATGCTTTTAAAATGGAAAGCTATTTTGTAGGTCTAATTATATACAGACAAAAATAAAATTAAAAAAAAGGAAATTGAAGTATGATAGAAAGTGATTCTTTTGATAAGCTAGCTGCATCAAAACTAGAGTATGGAGGTCTTTCAGATCTCCACCAAAACAAAACTGACCCACCAAGTCAGTAAAATAAACCAATCCAAGTGTAAAGAATGTGTGAAAAAAAGTAATTTCTTAACGAAAATGGCTTAAAGGTGAACTTTATCCTTAGCTTTAAATCTTAAGCGAATATTTTCATTCTGTAATTTTGACGAATATAGTGAGTAAAGATTGAAACTTTGGCGGTTGAAAGTTGAGACCAGAAGACCTATTTCAAGTTCGCATGACCAACAACCTCAATTTTTTTACTGTCATGGCCTTGTACACTAACAATATTAAAGCTCCATTTAGCATGGCTTTTGAAATATTGCTTCTGGCTTTTTGAGGCTTAAAAGCAGCTTATTAGGGTGTTAGGACAGTTTTCTGAAAGAGCTTAAAACAAAATCAGTGAAGTGGAGTTTAGTTTCTCGAGTTGCTCCAGAAACAAAAGTTATCCCAAACAGAGCCTAAATTTTTATTTTGAAATTCAAAAACGGAATTAAATAATGCAACCACTAGAAGCCACATTAAATAGCTACATATCATAAATGTCCACATATGGAGTCCCACGACAACCCAAAAAAAGGATGAAAGTTCCATAAACAAAACACAGAGATGTTCTTCATGAGCAACATAGGAACCTGAAAATAAGCAAAGCTCCGGTAGATTTATGAGAAAGTTATTTCATTTTCATATGAAAGGAATTTAATACATAAAGATGCTTCCACATGCACTAGGCAGAGGAAAATACAAAAACTTTTGACACTGGCAATGCCATATGTACCACAGGGAAGCTTCCATGAAAGAAGCTTACTTTATTAGACCATATAGAAAACCCCAAAACCAACTCCAGTCTTCAGGTGTAATCGATAAAAGTGATTACCGCCTGGATAACTATGATCCTGAAAACATAAATAATAAACTTAGAAGGTAAAGCTCATAAAGCCAGCTCCAAACAAAGCATAGCAATACAGAAGTGTTACAGAAAATCCTTTTTTCTTACTTAACTATACCCCTTTTTCCCCAACCAAGAACCAACATAAAAAGGCGTTGTCTTGGGCCCCTTATAGATGACACATTGCATGGTATCCCAGTTGGACAATATTACTATGAGCAGACTCCTAAATCAGAATAAACAAACTGTCTTCATCCATCTATAGAATGCTAAGTTCCCAATACTTTTCAGCTCCACCTGGTTGCCACAAATAGGATATTGATCCCAATTCTGAAATTTTAAAGCCCTGCATTGTGAGCAAAAGTCCCAATCTCCTCTACTTGTTTCAGAAGAGGTTCGGATATCCTAAGGAACCAGTATGGTTATAACCCTCATATTGCATATCTTCATTTCCATAGAAGTCCATGTAATTTGAATGTCCTGAGTATGGCGACATGCAGCCAATTCGACTGAAATCCTCAGCGAGTTCAACTTCCCCTGTGAAATTCGAGTATGATGAACTAGGTGACATATCTGTATGTTCATAGGACTGCCATTGGGTCGTTGAACTAGGAACCTCATACTGTGGAATGTACTGAGACATTGTCTCTCGTAATTGTGGGTAGTCCTGTAATAAGCCAAAGACAAACGTTTTAAGGAACTTCAGATAATCTGACAGCTGACTCAGAGAACTTTCTTCTTACTTCTCTCATATTCAATACCTTAGATGAATCGAGAATGTAGTCAGGTGAAACCCAGAAGCTTGCAGGATTGGTCTCTGTCATTGACTGCTCCATTTCCACTGCAGGAGTGACTTGGTGTGGAGAAGTAACTGGGCTCGAATAAGTACTCTCATTGTGCTGGTAACTTGCATGAGATGAATTGTCACCAGAGATGTTCAGAGGCTCGTTCGAGATCCTTGTTGAGGTGAAATCACCATAGCTCGAACTACTGGCAATTTTCTTGCCCTTTGGTTCTCCATGGCTCTGTGTGTGCTCATTCTTTTTAACAACACGGCACAAGGCAAAAGCTCCCTGCAGATATTATTTACATAAGCCAAATCTATCAGTCTACTTACTTACCATGTGAAATCCTACAAACATATGCATCTTAAGGAAACTCAGTTGTACCTGAACATTCTGTGAGCTTTGATTAAAATCATCAGAAAGGCGGTACTCATGCATGACCCAATCTGTTCTATCTCCTAAAGGAGCACGTCCCCGATAGAAAACCAGGGTCTTACGGTAACCAGTTACAGTTTCAGACTTGCAAACAACCTTCCTGTCTTTTCCAGTGGCCTTCCAGTAGCCAGCTTTAGTAGCTCTATTTGTTCTCGAGCCATTTGGGTACTTTCGATCACGTGGACAGAAGAAAAACCATTCCATATCTCGTTTTGGAAGAAATGATTTCTCTGCAATTATAGGCCTACACATCAGAATTTCTAAATTCCCCAAATAATGAACATACATGAAGTTAAAAGAACTTTTCACTGTTCTTCTACTTTATTTTTAATTAAAATGCTGGGAAAGAATACAAGAAAGAAGATTAAATTGGCTTTTAAAAAGACAAAAAGTCCAATGGCCCATGAGTTAAAAGAATACTTGAGACAGGTTTAGTCCATAAAGAAGCAAAAGGAAGATCAGATAAACTAAAAAGTAATCTAAGAAATATTGCGTTCACACTAGTGCAAAACATCGATTTATTTCACTAAAGCCACAACAACATTTTTTCATCCAACCAAAAGAAAATACTCCCAGATCACCAAAGGGTGGGAATGAGGGTACATATTGGTACTTGTTCATGCCCAAACATGCTTATTCACAGTCCCAGAAGAGCATAATAGAAGCGAAATACTACTTCCAGCTTTCCATGGCAGCAACTTAAATAGCTTCTTAGTTATAGTTACTAGTAATGCACTTTGTTTAAGCTTACACAAACACAATGAAAGTTCCTTTAAATTTTTAGCCACCATAGAAATAACAAAAATTCTATTATAACAGTTAGGATTTCCAGGGTAAAAGAGAATGATCTGAGGAGGAGTACCTGGCAATTCCCAGGGGTCGAATTTGTACAAATCGATAACCGGTATTACTTCGAGCTCAATTTCAAGCCCCTGCACTTTTCTGTTCAAGTAATAACCCACCAATTCCTCATCAGTTGGGTGAAACCTGAAACCTGGTGGCAGTGATGCCCCTCCCATGATTAAACTTTCCAACTATCAAGATTCTAAAAAGAATAGGACCAAAGCAAGAAAGTAAAACAGAAGGAAGAAGAAGAAAAAAAGAAACAGAGAATTGCCAAAAGCTTTGGATAATTCTGGGATTTTGATAGTGAATTGTTAAGTGCCTGTACTGTATCTATTGAAAATCTGGAAGATCCAGAAATAGAAGCTTTTATCAACAATTGATTTCTTATCAAGAATCGAGTAAAACTTCCATTGAATGTTACCGTTGAATAGCAGAAGCATTGTCTTCCGGTGCTAGACCTTTTCTTATGGATCAAACTATCACCCACCCACCCCAACCAACCAGTCAAAATATTTAAACCCCAAGAGCAAGAGTAATATAGAACAAAAGTCAAACAAATTTCAAAGCAATACCCAGAAGCAAAAACAAAATAACTGTCTCAATTCCAAAGTTTTTTTAAAAAAAAAAAAAAAAAAAATTAAACAAACCCTTAAAAAAAAAAAATGCTTAGAATTTCCAAAATTGGAACCTTTTGCAATACCCAGAAATGAAAACCATTCAGAACCACTTAAATTTTGAATTTTTTTAATGTTTTTGAAAAGAATTTGGTTGAACAAAGAGTCAAGTAAAAAAAAAAAAAAAAAAAATTCAAACAAACAAAAAAGAAGAAGAAAGAAGAAAGAGGAAGAAGGGTAAGAGTAAGAGCAGAGGCAAATGGGGTATGGTATATTTATACTATGATATGGAAGAGGAACCAACAGTCCAAAAACAAACACCGAAAGTGGTGAGATTGCTTGTCTGATGCATACCCAAAATTCCAATTACACTGGCCCACATCAATCACTGAACTTGAATTGAGTTCACACCTAAAATAGTTTCACTTCCCGCCAACTTCATTATGTGACCGTTGCCTGGCGGCTCTCTCTCTCTCTCTCTCTCTCTCTCTCTCTCTCTCTCTCTCTCTCCGGTTCTTGAAGCTTCAGCATTTCTCCAAATCATCCAAAATTCCACGCCATACGTCTCTTTACACATAGATATATAATCTCATATTCTCTGTACTCGTAATTACACTTTAATATTCTAAATTTTTAGATTTTATTTATGACTTGGACCCTCAATTTTCATAAAGTCACTGTTTAGCCTTTAATTTCCATTTGTGATGTATCAATCCAATTACCAATATGACAAAACAAATTGGTAATAGTTTCAAACATATAATTATTTTCTTCTTCTTCATCAACATTCTAATTTCTTCCTTTACATATCACTATTATAAGTTTTTGAACTGAATCATTATCTATTATTTATTTGATTAGAAATTGAATTAACATGTAACAAATTAAAAAATTAAAATTTAATTTGTAAAATTTTATAAATTAAAAATATTATAATACAATTAATCTTAAAAAAGAGGAGGAATAACAAACTGTTAAATTTATGACAAGGGTTTTCAAAAATATAGTTTTTTTAAAATATATTTACCTTAGATTTTCAGCTTTGTTTTAGTGAATAAATTTTTCATAAATATAGTCTTTTTAAAATATATTTACCTTAGATTTTCAGCTTTGTTTTAGTGATTAAATTGCCGGTGTAATAAAGATTTTATTTTTGCAACGAAGAGAGTCAAAGTCAATTACATGGTGCTCACTGTTTCTTTTCTTTTCTTTTTTCTCTTTTTTTTAAAAAATATATATATATATATATTGTCTTGCACTTTTTTGTCCCTTGAGGAGGTGTTCATTATTGCGCCTTTTTTTTTTTTTTTCTTTTTTTTGGTGGGGTGGTGGGGGGTCGAAGGCGTTCATTATTGCTTACTTTTGATTTTTACTGCAAAATCAATTAAGAATATTGAGGGGTTCAAAACTTGTGAGGATTTCCAAACTGGAATATCTCTCTTATAAGGTTTCGCTGATGCAGAATCGTAGAAGTGGAAAAATGGCAAACAATGATAAATTGCATAGACTAGATCATATTATATCCATAATAACAAATAAAAAATAAAATAAAAAAGTAATAGACCATATATATTTTAATTCTTTATGAAATTTAAACAATGATTTATAAAGATTTAAAGTCTTTCCAGATAGTCCAACTATAAAATTTACTTTTTTTCACAAAAGAAAACATGAATTTGAATCCTCATCTAGAAAAAAATTAATCGTTTAATAGAAAACCAAGGATGAAGATTAGATCATGCCTTGTTCATTGACATGCATTGTAAATAACTCTATGCAAACATAACTATTGAATTTTCACTTTTGTTTTTGCTTTCTCTTTTTTTTTTCTTTTTTTTTTATCTTTTTCCTTGCAATATTTGATTTTGTATTGAACATACTGTAAGGATCAAACAGCAGAGGTGTCAAACTCACATTGATTGGGGAATTTGGGTTTTCTTGGTCATGTCCTCCAAGTCCCACTGCCTTCCACATCATTCTGAGTAGGACAAAACACTTTCTCTTTATTTTAATGAAGTAATGGCGTCAGCTATCTGGTCCCACATTTCAAAAAAGAGAGTTCCAAAAGTGCTTGCTGAGCTCTTGGACCTTTTTAGAATGTCCAAACACACCCTAGTGGTAGCTCAAAACTCTTTCTGAATTCACATATATTTTGCACATGTAGTAGAAGTATGCTTCTGAGACCATTATCAGTGGGACCAACTACAAAACCATGTTTAGCGTATGACCTGTTTTGGTGGTTGATGACTTGATTGAACTCATTGCTTCTACATTAGTAAAAGGATAAAAAAGTTGGAATTAAAGTGTTGCTTTAGGGCTTCAGGGAATGTTTATTTACTCGTTTATGCAAATCAAAGAGATTAAAAGAAAGATTTTCCACCTAGATTGTGGGGTTGGTAGTAAAATTTACCAAATAAACTATGTGTTTTAATGTGTGGGAATAGGAATACTCTTTGCTTTTGACAAGTAGGATTAGCAAAACACCAAATTGGAACCAAAAATCAATGGGTTGCTCTTATGGGCTTTATGGAGCTTTTTTGGCTACTATTATAAGCATATCGGTTTGGTTATTAGTGCAAAATATGTCTTGTTTATAAAATTTGTCAAACATAGATAAATAGATTATCAACAAAGATGTTTGCTTTTCACACCTATAGGAATTGATAAAAAGAAATAAATATATTACAAATTTTATGCATTACTTTAGTGTGTTTGGTTATTATAGTATAGTAGTTTATATTCCAAATAGACTTCTGTTAAATATAGCAGATAATTATATTCTAACTGATAGATATATATAAACTCACTTGTTGCTCAGTTTAGTTAAATGGATAAATAGTGTGTTTGGTTGCAAGTAGTGCCTACCCTTATTTAGCAATCATTTCTACGAGTGTATGTGATAACTTTTACATCAATTCTACAACATATAGCCAAAGAAAAAACATAATTCTAAGAGTTGAATAAGACTAATATTTTGTCCTTATCAGTTGATTACTTAAGTATCTACCTTCATATATATATTAATTGGATTCTTTTGATTTTCCAAACGATGGCACTTCTTCAAATAATTAAAGTCTCCTCCAATACTCCATGAGCAAATAACTCCAAATCTTTTATCAACTTTATCTTATAGAATCAGTGTTTCTAATAAAGTTTAGGGAAAGCTTGAAAGAGAATGAACAAAAGAATGATTTCAGAGCCAATAATTTGAAGTTAAGTCAAGCTGATGAGGTGGTTTACAATTTGGGACAGCTTGAAATTAAGCGTGTGAAATGAAGTCAATGGAAAAGATGGTCATGGCCTTAATTTTGGATGAATAATACAAATGGAAGAAATAAGGAGGGGATTTTCTTTTATGGGGAATTGGAGAGAAAAAAAAAAAAAAAATTGGCAAATATAACCTTATCCTTGTCTTGTTTGTCTACTGCTTTCGGCCCCTTTGTCCCTTTGATGCCAGTTTAATGTGCACTTGCACTTATAAAATAAACAAAAATAGAGGATAAAAATTAAAAAAATAAAATAAAAGTCAAAACATGGTTGCATAATTCTTACAACTATATGGGGCTTTGGTCAACTCTAAATTTCACATGGCATTAAAGGATTAGTGTTTGAATTTTTCACCAAATCATTATTATTATTATTTTTTTTTTTGGTAATAATTTTTCATCAAATCTTGTGATATATATATATATATATATATAAGAGTTGAATTTGGTGTTTCCTTTGTTTTGCTCAGCTAAATTGATCATCGCGGTGGTTCTTATTCTTTAAATTTTACGTAAATACGTTCACTATACTGAGAAGGTTGTTTTCTTTAGAATATTCAATAATGTTTTTTTTTTTTTTTGATAAAATAGAATATTCAATAATGTTAGTATTATCTAGTACTCCTTCTTCTTGGTTTACAATTTTTTTCAGATTCATCCCCATTATTAAGAGGTCGGTATGGGGTCAAGTTTTTTTTAGTAAATTCTTTACCAACTGACCCCCCTTTAACAGTACATGAGATTGAGAGAGATGTGACAAGTTGCATTCCCAGATCAGTGGGTGATAAGGTGAATTATGGAAGATCTTGCTCTCTCTCTCTCTCTCTCTCTCTCTCTCTCTCTTTCACACACACACACACAAAAATAAACAAAAAAAAAAAAAGAAAAAAGGTGAAAGTTTTCTAGATTTTGGTTTCATTCTCCAACTTACAGCCCAAAGGGTAAGTTAAGTGAAATGAAAAGTTCTTTTTTTTCTTTCTTTTTTTTTTGGGTCATCTTGGCCGCATAAATTATGAAAATTTATGATTTGTAATAATTTAGTCAATTTACCTAAGTTGTGAGTTTGTATTATGTAATAATTTTGTCATTTAGAGAAAAAAAAATAAAAAATTAGGTCCCATAAGACAAAAAGACAAAAAGGGTTTGATTTTGCACCTACTATTCTCAATATTTTTCTATAAAAATTGTCCCACGATTATAACAATTGTCTCCCCTAATTACCATTATTTTATTAAAAAGATATGTATTAATAGACACGAATCATATGAAAACATATTGGGAGTTATCTATGAAACATGTCTCAGACATAATTACGTGAGCTTTGATTTGGTAATCTAATTGATTAACTAGTTGAATATGCTTTTTAGTGTTGATTGTGTATGATAACTTTGAACCAAGAAGGATTTTATATTGAAACGCATTGACGTTTTATTAGATTGGTAGATTATGCTAATATATATAAATTTTTAATAGTCAAAACACTTATTTGTATATGAACAAACATTGGTCCAAGATATAGGCAGTTTTGCCGTCTTCCTCTATAGTGGCTTGTTAAACACAAAACTAGCGTGTGTTCAAAAAACCATTTATTGTTTTCTCTTTCTTCCCCTCGTGTTTCACAATAATTTTGTCCTTATTGGTTTTACGTTTTCCTACTACTTTAGGCCATGAGCCTCCTGTCCTTAAAACAGAGAAATTACTGCTTCACCATTATAAGGTTTCTTTTAAAACAGTTTAAGATGATGGTAACATTTCAAGGGTGTCCAAATGTTGAGATATTTAATAAATGTTTTAAAAAATCATTTTAACGTTTAAATAGGTTCATCTAATATTACATAGTCAATAAGAAATTACGGAGAGTTAAGATATTGATTTATATCATTGGATATACCTATTTAATCACCGAGATATACTTGTTAGAGTATATTTTACATGCATAAGTATATAGAATCGGTCCCATTCCCTTTAATTTAACATACTTTTAGCTTTTTTTAAAATAATTCAAATGATAATGATTATCCATGATAATTTTAAGTCCTCGATTTAGATCTGGTTTTAAAATTTTTCTTCCTAATTTATATGTATGTCCAAAAATTATGCAAAAATAAATAAATAAATAGCTGCCTTAATGTTTATACCATTGCATTAGAAAAAAAAACTCTTTCATTGTAAAAGAATAACATTAGAATATTGAGAAATTACATTGAAAAGCCTTTTGTTTATCAAATTTTGCATATATATTTTCAATATTATGGATATCTATCCAAAAGTTTTATTACTTTTTTTCTTTTTTTTCCATTTCAATGTGTTGGTTCACCCAATTTTAGAATTTCCTTTGTTTTAAACTAAAGTGCATCAAAATGCATGTAAGGTCAATTGTACTTTAATTGATATCCATAAAAAAATTAAAAAAAAAAGGTGTACTTTAATTATACATATAAAAAAAGTGGAAAATGCATTTCAAAAATTCATGTACAAAATGAAGGAACTAAAAACTTAAATATCATTTTAATAAAAGAAAAAAAAAATCTATAATTTCTATAAATATATAAGCATGTGGTCATGACCCTCTAGTTGCAAAAACAAAGAAAATAGTGCTTTTACATGTCATCGTCCTTTCGAAAGAATTCAGATGATAGTAACATTTTAATAATGTCCATATGTTGAGATATTTAGCAAGAAGTTTTGAAAAATCATTCTAACTTTTAAATAGATACATTTAATTGTAGATAATCAATAAGTAATTATAGATAGTTGAGATAATAATTTATATATCACTGGATATAGCTATTCAATCATAGGAATGATATTTATTAAAAATATATATTTCATACATTAGTATATAGAACCAGTCCCGTAACCTTTTTGTTTGATTTCCAAATGTTTTGGTCATGCATGAGAGTAGAAAAATCTTCTCCCTTTAATTTAACATAATTGTAAGTCTCTCCTCTGCATGGAGAGTTTTTTTCTCATGATTTTCTACATGAGTATGTTATCCTTCTGTTCTCGGGAAGGAATTTCTTTTTCAAAAAAATGGAAGAAATGACAACTATATTTCAACATTTCTTATTCACATCAGATGAAAGTTCATCTTTAGATCTTCGTTCTCATCATCGTGACGAAGAGGCGAATATTCCACAAGTATGTCTACTAGTACAACTTTTGACTAACAGTAATTGTAATAAGCATGCTTTTATGGATACAATGACTTCATTATGTGGTTCACCATCTCCAATTCAAATTTTGACAATTATATGAAAATATTCTTGTAGCCCAGTTCCATAGAGTTAATGATAAAGAACGAGTTCTTAACAGGTCACCATGGCATTTTGATCATTCTTTAGTCCTGTTGGAAGAGATAACTGGTGCAATTATCCCATGTCAAGTCTCTATTACACATGCTACATTTTGGATTCAATTGCACAATCTTCCTCTTCAGTGTATGACCCAATCTGTAGGTCAAGCTATCAGTAATCAATTGGGTAATTTGGTGTCCATAGATTCAAATGAAGAGGGTCAACATTGGGGTCGATTTATGCGGATTAGAGTTAAAATTGACATCCGGAAACCATTGTGGAGAGGCATGAAAATTCTGCTTGATGATGTGGAAAGTTTCTGGGTAGATTTTCACTATGAGAAACTGACAGAGTTTTGTTTCAAATATGGTTTCTTGGGGCATTTGCAAAAGGATTGCCATGTTGTAGACTCTCATTCTAATCCTCAATATGGTGTTTGGCCGTAGGCAAATTCACTTGTGAATTCGTTGAAAGGTTTAAAACTTGGTGCTGATAATCGGCGACCTGGATCTGCGGAATCACAACCACACACTAGTGGTGGTCGGACAAGGAATTTGTAGAACGGGATTGAATCAAAGACAAAGAACAATGATGGGGAATTACAATTACACAAAGAAATGATTATGGAAATTGAATCTGATACTTTTTCTGTAAAGATGGCAGTTGAAAAACCTCCTATGCAACTGATGATGTTAACCATGAATGACCCTGATGATGATGTGGCAGCAACACCAACTAATAACAAATCTGATGTGGAAAAATTTTTGGACGAAGATGACATTGATTATCTTGCAAGTAGGGTTTCTAATATAATAAAACCGCTTACACGTGGAAGTGTTCGGGGATGAAGTTCAACTTTGAGATAATATCACCACAGCACACTTTTTACGGTAGAAAGCACATTGGTGTGAAATGGACTCGAGCTACAAAAAAAGGCTTATTGTGGCAAAAGAGATTGAAGAATTTAGTGGACTTCACAGTAGAAGATGTTGAATCTTCTTAAGTGGTGGGGCTTGCGGTGCAACCCCACCACGAGCCATGAAGGTTCTCAGTCAGAATGTCTGTGGGATCGGGAACCCACAAACGTTAAGAGCATTCCCTCAAGTGCTCAAAATGGAGAATCCCAACATTGTGTTTCTTATGGAGACATTGTAACACCCCATACCAAAAAATATACATGATTAAACAAATTTGACCAAATTGACTAAGTTTGGCCAAGTGAATAATATATGGGTTCAAGTTGACTTTTTCAATAGCCAATATTTTTAGTTTGACTGAGGTACCATTATATAGATCTCGTCGATACGAGTTCACAGACTGGCGGCATGCCAAATTCTGAGTTACGGATAAAAAGTTATGGTCCTGAGAAGTTTTAAACATAAAGTTTTATATCAGTGTCCAAACCAGTCCCCAATTTTTGTCTGTTAGTGATTTAGGCTCTATATAAGCCTCGGTAAGTGTGCCAAATAGGAAGAAAAGCCCAAAAATAACCATTTTCTCTTCAAAACCCGAGAAAAACACCCCAGACCCACGGGCCCGAACCGACCATTTTTACCTCCAACCGGGTTTACGCTGTTTGACCCATCTCCGGCCACCACCTTGCTACACGCGCCTGATAGAGAGAAACAGGGGATGGAGGCCAGCTCAGCTGCAAAATTTCAAGGCCACCTGTCGCCAGACGCGCCCAGATGGGGCCGGAGAAGCCCGACGGCTGGAAATTTTCACTCTCCTCTTTTCTTGTATTTTTCGACCAACCCAGCTCAACCCATACCTCTATCCCACCATTTTCAACCCCTCTGAGTCCATTTCCGTGGTTAGATTGCCCAAAACCCCCACCATTTGAGAGATCTCTCAAGTTCAAGTTCGGCCGAACTTTTACGTCAATTTTCCGGTCATTGGAGGAGTCACCAGACAAAGGTAAGACCACTGGTGAACTTCTTGTCTCTTGGGCTTTCCGTCAATATAAAGTTTGTGAATTTTGGAGATCGTTTGATAATTTTTCTATTTTTGGATCAATTAGTTAATTTTCGGATAAGTTAGGGACTGTGTTTGGACAAAATTGGTCAAATTAGTTAAAATTGGAGTTCAATTAGTGAAATTGGATATTATTAGAACCCTTTAGGTGGTTCAATTTTGAAATATTAGGTTTCGGGTGAAAATCCCCAATTTTGGGTACTAGGTCCTTAGGACACGCGGTATAATTGGACTGTTCGGTGTCCAGTTTATGCAATTTTGTAGTACTGTAAATTATTTTGAGACATTTGGATTATACAAGTGTCTCTGGTTTAGTTGTTTGGAGCCTGAGGAATATTTTATTATATTACAGGCATTCGAGTTGAGCATGGAGGCAATTCTGTAGAGGAGCAGGCATGAGCATCTACAGTACTGTGAGTGATTATATTATTTTTAAATGTTTTGGGCATATAGTATAATATATATATGTGGTTTAAATATTTTACGTATATATCATTTGATTGAAATGTTGTTTTATGCATATATAAATATTTGTTTTCACATATATGTGTTATCATTTTATGTGACTTTTTATAATATTTTAAGTGATTTTAAATTTTAATGGGTCCATAAATGGACTTGTGGTATTTAAATATCTTGGTAATTAAATTGAGATTTTAAATCATTTTGGAAACTATTTGGTTTGAGAAACCAGATTGAAAATCATATAATTTTAAGCACGATCAAATATTTTATAATTTTATGTGCTTAAAATTGATTTATAGTAAATAGATTTCACTGTGGTATTTATGGTTTTCGTATGAAATGATGTTTTGAGATTTTGAAGTATTTAATTAAGCGGTGGAAGTTTAAATGTTAAATTATGATTTATGATACAGTATGCTTTGGAAAAGTATATTTATAATCTTACAAGATTCTTTCATGTATACTGTATTGGTTATTTTTAAATTGATGTACCATGTAATGCCAATACCTTGGATCGGTATTATATTATATTATATTACCGCGCGCTGGATTTACTACGGTGCCGTGAGGTTGGTTGCATCCAACGGTTATCTATTATTATCACGAACTGTGAGGTCGGGTTTATCCGACGGTTTATTATTATTACCACGGTGCCGTGAGGTTGGTATCATCTAACGGTTTATTATTGCGAAAGACCGTGAGGTTGGGTACGTCCCGACGGTTATTTATTATTTCCACGACACCGTTCAGTCGTGAGGTGGGTGTATCCCACGGTTTACAGATTGGTATATCGTATGGTACATTGTATATGTTTGTATATATTGTTGATTTACAAATATTGTGATGATCTCTGCATTTTCATATTTATTTGGTGGAATTATATTTATTATATTTTGTGCTCAAATATTTATATCATGATTTGAGACATTTTATAATATTTCAATGATCGTTCATTCATACTTTTGAGCATCGATTTTTATGATATTAATTGAGGTGCAAGTTTGGGTTTTGTGAAATAATTTTTAAACGGGGAACTTTTCAAAAGAGTGGAACGAGAGGTCTTGAGAGGAAGATTTTTCAGAAGTAAATCATTATTTTTCTATTATACTACACCACTCACTGAGATTTTTTTATCTCACGTTTTATTGTTTTAAATTTGTTCCCCTAGGCCCAGGCAGCTAGGAGCAGTCTACCTCGCGCATAGCTTATCTCTTGTTTCCTTCCACTGCAACAGCCGTATTTATCCTTTCTTCACCTATTGTTATCTTTTGGACTTATGTATTATTTATTTGTACTCATAGACTTTGCTGACACTCTTAGAATGCTCTGATTTTAATTATGGGACTCAGTAGAGACCATGGTACTCATGTGTGTAGTTATGGTCTGTAGTACAGTAGGCCGGTTATGGACCTATTTATATATATATATATATATATATATATATATTGAGGTATTAATTTTAATGCTGGCGTTTGATTATCTACGTTTTAAGGTGAGGTTCCATTGGATATTTTCTAGGGATTGTCCAGTGAGACTTCACTAGGCAAGACCACCGGGAGGTCCTGGGAGAGTTCCCGGGACGGGTCCTGTCAGCTTGGTATCAGAGCTTTAGGTTCTAAATTCCTCGGGGTTGCGCATTGCTGTGCAACTCATCTTGTGTTTTGCATACTTTCCTAACCTATTTCTTGACATTGATTTCATTTCTTTTATTCGTGGAAATAGTTCCATTTTTTTTTTCCTTATGGCGTACAGAGGTAGACGTAGGTCTTAGCAGGCTTCAACTGAAAGTACGAATGCACCCACTTATGAGGAGCATCTTGTCGAGCGCCTGGCTTGATCACTCGAGAGGAGTGGGTTTATTAGGTATTCTGTTAAGTAGGCTTGTAGACTTGGAGCAGTTGGTTGTGATGGCTCCATAGATCCTATGCAATGTCCG
This sequence comes from Ziziphus jujuba, assembly GCF_031755915.1. NCBI lineage: Eukaryota > Viridiplantae > Streptophyta > Magnoliopsida > Rosales > Rhamnaceae > Ziziphus > Ziziphus jujuba. The sequence continues at coordinate 14,522,877 of NC_083384.1, forward strand.
GATGAGGACAAGGTCACATTAGTTAGCTTTACGCTAGAAGGAAACTTGAGGAAGTGGTGGACGTATGAAAGGACTAGGAGACATCACCCTTGAACATAGTTTAAGACTACATTTCACATTGAGCTTTGTTCTCCAACCTTTATTAAGATTAAGAGGTTAAAGTTGAGACACCACTCACGGTTCAAGACAATGGACAGTGAACAACGATAGCAGTTTTTTTTATTATTATTTTTTTTTAGAGATCTGTAGTCCGAGGTAGCTTATGTGGCAGGTTTTATGATGGGTAGTGCCAATGGGATGGATCATGCTTTCATTACAAGCAGTCGGAACACTTTAAAAATGATTAACCTTATCGAAAATATGGTCATGCTAGAGCTTTATGATCGGGTGCACAATTTCAGCTAATTTATGTATACAAAGTATATGATACATAAGTAGGCCAGACTCCAAGAGATTCTACCAACGCTAGACAACGGTCTTCATCCACAGCCAAAGGCAGAGGTCAAAAGGGATGACAACTTACCAGAGGTAAGGTACATGCTATGATCAATTAGGAGAATCACTCTGATGTTGTGACAGATACATTATCTATGCTTGGTAGTGACGGACATATTTTATTGGCTCAAGGACCACACACTCTTTTGTTTTACGTGAATATGTTACACTAGTCGAGATGGCTCAAGTTTGTTAGGGGTGTTACCTGAAAGGTTCCACATCCATAGGAGGATTCTTTTAACCTCGTCCGGTGTTTAAGAGTAGTTATCTTCGTTGCATGGAAATTAAGGTTCTTAATATTATAATCTAGTATAGGTAAAGTTTGTTTATGCATTTTGGTGATCTTGTGTAGGACAATTTGCTGAGAATTAAGTGGTAAATTTCATAAGTTGGTTTTGTAGCATCTGCTTTTGGATGATGATTTTAGATCTTGGTTTTGATATTTTGTTTTCTTGAAGATTGAAGGTTTTATATCGATGATGTTTTATGGATCTAAGGTGGTTGATATTCTTGATGATAACTTAATCTCCTAAGGAATATGATTTTGGGGGCATAACTAGAATATAAGCAAGTAATGAATGTTTCTTATGATTTGAGAATCTAGTAACTAGTTATAGTATTTGGTTGTGATATTGGAATTAAGATTTAAATTTCCTTATTGCTCGAGGTATATATTCTTATAGTTTGTTTGAGAATTGGAAGAATTTGAGGTATCTTCAAGAATGATATTTGAGACGATGAAAGGACTCAGACTTGATCTTTTGGCTTCATATTTCTTGGTGTTGACAATCTTGAGGATTTCTTTTAGGCTTTATAAGCAGTCTAAAGCTCTCCATTGGAATAAATATAAGGAACCTTGTTTTTGACTTTGATGAATTTGGTTAAAAGAAAGATGTTTGTCAAGGTTAAGAAAATTGGATAATCAATGAGGAACATGGATCTTATAATTGCAAGTACTAGGAGTGTAATCGGGGGCAAAGAGAATAATTTACATTTTAACTTTGTGACACTAGTATTTGGTTTGAGGAAATTAGATTTAAGTTCTAAGCCTTCTTTTTGAATTGATGGATGGATTTTCTTTTAGAAAGTTATGAGTTGATACTTATGCTTCTAGACAGTTGAAGAAGCACGAGCTGAATTATCCGACTCATGAGTTAAAGCTTGCTATAATGATCTTTATATTGAAAGCTTGGAGGCACTACTTGTATAGAGTTGCTTGTCGGACCCTTACTGATCATAGAAGCACTAAGTATTTGTTTACTCAGAAGGAGTTGAACTTAAGGCAAAGGAGATGGATAGATTGCTCAAAGAATATGATTGCACTATTTCTTTAATGTTTGAGTTGCACAGTTGGGTGTTAATTTGTGCATGCATACTTCATGAGGACTTTTTACTAGCTTTTGACTACGACCAATACTTATGGATTGTGTTTTTGAGATCCAATTTGAAGTCCCTTACTTAATGAGTATAAAAAGAAAAGCTAAACAAGAGGGAAGTCAGATTTCACTATCAGAGGCAATAGAGCATTGGTGATTGGTTCTAGGCTTTGTGTTCCCACAAATGAAGAGCTGAAAAGGCAAGTACTAGATGAAGCGCATAGTTCTGCATATGCCATGCACCCCGGTAGCATCAAAATGAACCATACCTTTAAAAAGCATTATTGGTGGGCAAGGATGAAAAGAGAAGTTGATGATTATGTATCCAAGTGTTTCATTTGCCAATAAGTGAAAGTAGAGAGATAAAAGCCTTTTGGACTTCTACAGTCCTTACCCATCCCAGAATGGAAATGGGAGCCTATCACGATGGATTTTGTATTCAAGCTTCCCCCCACGGTGCTGAGGCATGACGATATTTGGGTGATCGTCGATCGACTCACTAAGTTTGCATATTTCCTACCCATTCGTGAGAAGTTTTCTCCTTAGAAGTTAGCGGAACTCTTTATGAATCATATAGTGAGCTTGCATGGAGTGCCAATATCGATTATATCTGACAGAGATCCACAGTTCACGTCAAGATTTTGGCAAAGATTAATGAATGAACTTGGTGTCAAGTTGAATTTGAGTACCGCTTTTCACCCTCAGACCGATGGACAATCTGAGAGGACTATTTAGACCTTAGAGGACATGTTGAGGTCATGTGTGCTACAATTCAAGGGGAATTGGAACGAGTATCTACCTTTAGCAGAGTTCACCTACAACAATAGCTATCACTCGAGCATTGAGATGTCACCTTATGAAGCATTGTATGGGAGACAATGTCGAACTCCATTATGTTGGAATGAGACAGGTGAAAGGAAACTTCTAGGCCCTGAGATTGTACAGGCGACAGTGGACAAGGTCAATATTATACGGGCCAAGTTGAAAGCAGCACAAGACAGGCAAAAGAGCTATGCGGACATGCGTAGGAAGGATCTCGAGTTCGAGATTGGCGATCGAGTATTCTTGAAGCTCACTCTTTGGAAAGGTGTAGTACATTTTGGAAAATGAGGGAAGCTAAGTCCTCGCTACATTGGACCGTATGAGATAGTAGAGATGATAGGTCCAGTGGCTTACAGGATTGACTTGCCGGAGGAGCTTTCTCGAGTCCATGATGTTTTTCACATTTCCATGCTCTGCAAGTATATCTCAGACCCATCACATGTGTTGGAGACACCGGAGATTGAATTGAGGGATGACTTGTCTTATGAGGAGCAGCCAGTGCAGATTTTAGGAAGGGAAGAGAAAAGGCTTCGCAACAAGACTCTAGCTTTGGTGAAGGTTCTTTGGAGAAACCACCTTGTTGAGGAGGCGACTTGGGAGCGAGATGATCAAATGCGGAGTCAGTATCCTTACCTCTTCCAAAACTAAGGTACGAATTTCGAGGATGAAATTTCTTTAAAGGGGGTAGGTTGTAACACCCCGTACCAAAAAATATACATGATTAAACAAGTTTGACCAAATTGACTAAGTTTGACCAAGTTTAACCAAGTGAATAATATATGGGTTCAAGTTGACTTTTTCAATAGCCAATATTTTTGGTTTGAATGAGGTACCATTGTATAGATCTCGTCGATACGAGTTTACAGACTGGCGCCAAGCCAAATTTCGAGTTACGGATAAAAAGTTATGGTCCTGAGAAATTTCAAACATAAGTTTTATATCAGTGTCCAAACCAGTCCCCAATTTTTTTTCTGTTAGTGATTTAGGCTCCATATAAACCTCGATAAATGTGCCAAACAGGAAGAAAAGCCCAAAAATACCCATTTTCTCTCCAAAACCTGAGAAAAACACCCCAAAACCCACGGGCCCGAACCGACCGTTTTTACCTCCAACTGGGTTTACGCTGTTTGACCCATCTTTGGCCACCACCTTGCTACACGCGCCTGCTAGAGAGGAACGGGGGACAGAGGTGAGCTCGGCCGCAAAATTTCACGGCCACCGGTCACCGGATGCGCCCAGATGGGGCCGGAGAAGCCTGACGGCTGGAAATTTTTTCTCTCCTCTTTTCTTGTGTTTTTCGATTAACCCAGCTCGACCCATACCTCTATCCCACCATTTTCAACCCCTCTGAGTCCATTTCCGTGGTTAGATTGCCCAAAACCCCCACCATTTGAGAGATCTCTCAAGTTCAAGTTCGACCGAACCTTTACGTTAATTTTCCAGTCACCGGAGGAGTCACCGACCAAGGTAAGACCACTGGTGAACTTCTTGTCTCTTGGGCTTTCCGCGAATATAAAGTTTGTGAATTTTGGAGATCATTTGATAATTTTTCCATTTTTGGATCAATTAGTTAATTTTCAGATAAGTTAGGGACTGTGTTTGGACAAAATTGGTCAAATTAGTTAAAATTGGAGTTGATTTAGTGAAATTGGATATTATTAGAACCCATTAGGTGGTTCAATTTTGAAATATTAGGCTTCGGGTGAAAATCCCCAATTTTGGGTACCAGGTGCTAAGGACACGCGGTATAATTGGACTGTCTGGTGTCTAGTTTATGCAATTTTGTAGTACTGTAAATTATTTTGAGACATTTGAATTATACAAATGTCTCTGGTTTAGTTTTTTGGAGCCTGAGGAATATTTTATTATATTACAGGCATTCGAGTTGAGCATGGAGGCAATTCTGTAGAGGAGCAGGCATGAGCATCTACAGTACTGTGAGTGATTATATTATTTTTAAATGTTTTGGGCATATAGTATAATATATATATGTGGTTTAAATATTTTACGTATATATCATTTGATTGAAATGTTGTTTTATGCATATATAAATATTTGTTTTCACATATATGTGTTATCATTTTATGTGACTTTTTATAATATTTTAAGTGATTTTAAATTTTAATGGGTCCATAAATGGACTTGTGGTATTTAAATATCTTGGTAATTAAATTGAGATTTTAAATCATTTTGGAAACTATTTGGTTTGAGAAACCAGATTGAAAATCATATAATTTTAAGCACGATCAAATATTTTATAATTTTATGTGCTTAAAATTGGTTTATAGTAAATAGATTTCACTGTGGTATTTATGGTTTTCGTATGAAATGATGTTTTGAGATTTTGAAGTATTTAATTAAGCGGTGGAAGTTTAAATGTTAAATTATGATTTATGATACAGTATGCTTTGGAAAAGTATATTTATAATCTTACAAGATTCTTTCATGTATACTGTATTGGTTATTTTTAAATTGATGTACCATGTAATGCCAATACCTTGGATCAGTATTATATTATATTATATTACCGCGCGCTGGATTTACTACGGTGCCGTGAGGTTGGTTACATCCAACGGTTATCTATTATTACCACGAACTGTGAGGTCGGGTTTATCCGACGGTTTATTATTATTACCACGGTGCCGTGAGGTTGGTATCATCTAACGGTTTATTATTGCGAAGGACCGTGAGGTTGGGTACATCCCGACGGTTATTTATTATTTCCACGACACCGTTCAGTCGTGAGGTGGGTGTATCCCACGGTTTACAGATTGGTACATCGTATGGTACATTGTATATGTTTGTATATATTGTTGATTTACAAATATTGTGATGATCTCTGCATTTTCATATTTATTTGGTGGAATTATATTTATTATATTTTGTGCTCAAATATTTATATCATGATTTGAGACATTTCATAATATTTCAATGATCGTTCATTCATACTTTTGAGCATCGATTTTTATGATATTAATTGGGGTACAAGTTTGAGTTTTGTGAAATGATTTTTAAACGGGGAACTTTTCAAAAGAGTGGAACGAGAGATCTTGAGAGGAAGATTTTTCAGAAGTAAATCATTATTTTTCTATTATACTACACCACTTACTGAGATTTTTTTATCTCACGTTTTATTGTTTTAAATTCGTTCCCCTAGGCCCAGGCAGCTAGGAGCAGTCTACCTCGCGCATAGCTTATCTCTTGTTTCCTTCCACTGCAGCAGCCGTATTTATCCTTTCTTCACCTATTGTTATCTTCTGGACTTATGTATTACTTATTTGTACTCATAGACTTTGCTAACACTCTTAGAATACTCTGATTTTAATTATGGGACTCAGTAGAGACCATGGTACTCATGTGTGTAGTTATGGCCTGTAGTACAATAGGCCGGTTATGGACCTATTTATATATATATATATTGAGGTATTAATTTTAATGCTGGCGTTTGATTATCTACGTTTTAAGGTGAGGTTCCATTGGATATTTTCTAGGGATTGTCCAGTGAGACTTCACTAGGCGGGACCACCCGGAAGGCCCTGGGAGGGTTTCCGGGGCGGGTCCTGTTGGACATGATAATTGATACGGCAATTAGAGAGATGTTTCGGGGTTGATCGGGTAGGAATTGGTGGTCTTGCTTTATTTTGGAGACGAGATTTGCAAGTCTAAGTTAAACCTTTCTTAGTAGGCCATATTAACTCTGAAGTTCTATACCCATCAAAAGGTTGGCTGCATTTAATGGTTTATGTGGTAACCCAGAAGGAAATCAAAGGCAACCATCCTTGGGAGCTTTTTTGTCGCTTGAAATCTGTAACATCATTGGCGTAGTTTGTTATTGGAGATTTCAATGAGTTTCTCAACTTGAGTGATAAATTGGGTGGTCTTACTAGTGCAGCATCCTAGATTAATGGTTTTTGTCATGTAATTGACGTCTGTCAATTACGTCTAATGACTTTCTCTGGATGCAAGTACACATGGTCTAATGGGCAAGATAGGGAGGCTAATTTGCAAGAGTTGCTTGACAAATCTTTTTGCTCAGTAGAAGGTCGACTCATGTTTTCTGCTATTCAAGTCCTCCATCTTATATCCTCCATGTCTAATAATTGTCCAACACTATTAGGACTAGATGGCTTTAGTGGAAGGAACATTCAGTTTGGGAAGAGGTTCCATTTTGAGGCTTTTGGACTAAGGAAATTGAGTGTGAACATATCATTAAAAATGTATGGAGTTCTGCGTGTGATGGGTTAATTCATTTGCAGCATGTTTCATCAAGATTGGTTACATGTGCGAATAAATTGGGGATTTGGAATAAGTATAATTTTAAACAAATTACTCATGAGTTAAATCATTGCCATTGTTCTTCAGAGTCCATAAAGTTGGCATCATTTTCAACAGAGAATTTTCATCGAGTAAGGGCAATTGAAAGACGAATTAATGGACTATTATATAAAGAAGAGATTAAATGGAAGCAACGATCTAGATTGTCATGGTTGAAGGAGGGTGATCAAAATACTCATTTTTTCCATAGCTATGCTTCTTCTAAGCAGAGGCGTAATGTCATCAAAGGTGTTATTAATAGTTATGGAATTTGGAATGATACTCTAATTTCTTTCCCTAAGGTTTTTCTTGATTGTTTTGATAATCTATTTTTTACTAGTGGATCTTTGATAGATAAAGATGTTTTATTTGGAGTTCAGAGGAGATGAATATTACCTTATGTCATCCATTTACTACAAATGAAGTGAAGGCTAGTTTGTTCCTAATGTATCCAACAAAGGCTCTAGGTTGTGACGGAATTGCTACTTTGATGTTTTGAATAACAATGGTGATGTAAGCATAGTGAATCATATTTTGATTGCTTTGATACCAAAAGTTAAGAAACTTATGCAGGTAATAGACTATAGACCAATAAGTTTATACACTGTTGTTTATAAAATTATTTGTAAGACAATAGTAAATAGACTTAAAGCTATTTTATCATCTATTATATCTCCAAAGCAAAGTGCTTTTGTGCCTGGTAGGCAGATAACAAAGAACATAATGGTTGCTTTGAGTTCTTACATATGATTGGTAAGCAAAAATCTTGTTCTGACCTTTTAATAACTATTAAGCTGGATATGAGTAAATCATATAATCGAGGTTGAATAGGATTTGCTAGTACCTGGATAAATTTAATTAAAAGGTGTGTTGCAATGGTTACCTACTCTATTTTGGTTAATGATTCTGCCACTAGTTTGATATGTCCATAAAAGGATTAAGACAAGAAAATCCGTTGTCTCTTTATATTTTTCTTCTATGTGCGAAAGGTTTATCTTGTCTTCTGAAGAAATTTCAATTCCTTAATCAGTTTAGGGGCTTGCAGGTAGCTCAATCCAGTCATCTAATATCCTACTTATTTTTCGCTGATGATACAATTTTATTCACTCACGCTTCAGAGAACATTTGTTAGATTATTTTCAAATTTTGAGGAAATATGAAGCAGCTTTTGATCAACGAATAAATATGTGGAAGACTGACATCACTTATAATCCAAATGCTTCACCAGAACTTCATGGCTATATAAATTCATTATTTCAATTTCAATGAAGTTAGGATCATGCAAAATACTTAGGACTCCCTTCTTTCATTGGTCATCAAAAGGTAGAATTGTTCAAAGTTATTATAGAACGTGTATGGGAAAAGCTGAAAAGTTGGAAAGAGCAATTGTTATGGCATGCAAGAAAAGAAATCTTGTTAAAAGCAGTAGTTTAGTCCATCCATACTTGCTCCGTGTGTTGTTTCAAGCTATCAAAAACACTCTTGGATGATTTGACCAGCATGATTTGTCGAATCTGGTGGGGGAGTTTAGAAGGTAAGCGTGGCATTCATTGGGTTTAGTTGGCCGCAATTATGCCAACCAAAATCAATGAGTGGTCTTGGAATACGATTGTTGCAGGAGTTTATAGAGCTATGTTAGCCAAACAATGTTAGAGAATTATTCAAAATCCTAATTACTAGGTTGCTTTAATTTTGAAGGGAAAGTATTTTCCACATGGATCCTTTTGGAATGCAGGAATGGGAAGACAGTCTTCCAATTTATGAAGAAGTCTTTGTTAGGGGCGCAAGATTTTGGACAATTGTGGAATTTGGTATATCGGGGATCGGCTTTCTATACGTATCTATAAGGATCCTTGGTTTCCATGGGCAAATTCTCGTAGAGTTTTGTCATCATATGTATTGCATGAAGACTCTTATGCTGATAATCTTTTCGATGTTTCTGGTGGATGGAATATCCCATTGATTCATTCTGTTTGTTCTTCAGATGAAGCTAATGTAATTTAAAAAATCCAAATTGGTGGTTATGGTTGAAAAGATCGTTTTGCATGGCATTATAATAGACGAGGTATTTACTCTATCAAATATGGATATTAGGTGGTTCAATCCTTAGGTGTGGGTGGTTTGCTTGCTGAATCAAGTACTTCAATTAATCACACTTGGTGGTGAGAGTTATGGAAGTTGTCAGTTCCAAATAAGGTGGAAATGTTTTTGTGGAGAGCTTCACATTCTGCTATTCCATATAGGCAACAGCTTGCTAAACTTCTTCTACATGTGTATACTTTGTGCCCTTTGTTCAATGGGTGATGAAACAGTACTTCATGCCTTGTGGGAATGTGCTTTGATACATAAAGTTTGGAAAGAATTGGAAAACTATTCAATTCTGAAAGGCAAATGTTATGATTCTTTTGCTGGTTTATGTTGTTGGGTGATATCATCTTTATCTGATGTACAATGGGTGAGATTTGCTTATGTGGTATGGAGTTTGTGAAATTGAAGTAATTTTGTGCATGGTCATGAGATTTAAAATGATAAATGGTTGCTAGATAATGTTGCTAGTTTGCTGGTGGAGTTCAATGAAGCAAATCGGCCAATGATGCAGCATGCTCAAGTGACTAATTTGTCCTGATCACTTCCAGTTGGGGAACATTTGAAAATCAATGTGGATGCTGCTTATAGAGATGCTTTGGGTAAGGTTAGGATAGGAGTTGTTGTTTGTAATTCACTAGGTGAAGTAATAGGTATCCTTGCAAAGCATTTTAACCATTCTTAGTTTGCTTTGTAAGGTGAGCTCTTGGCCATTCGTGAGGCTATTTGCTTCTGTGTGGATTCCGATTTCTTACAGGGAGAAATTTCATTGGATTCGCTTACTGCAGTTAAATTACTGGGAGAGGAAGGTAATTGCTTGGATGCCGATTGCTATTTGGTGGATAAGATTCGTGGGTTATTAGCTAATGTTAAAGGTTTTTGTGTTTCTTACTCTTGTCAGCAGCAAAACAAAGCTACACATTATGTAGCAAAATATGCTGGTAATTTAATTTCTTTTGAGACTTGGCTGGAAGATAGCCCTTCGTGACTTAATCCCGTGCTTCAAACTAACAGTTGTATTCCTTTGGTTTCTTACTGAATTTCTTTCTACTTTTCAAAAAAAAAAAAATTAACATAATTGTAGCTCTTTGGAAATAACCCAAATAATAATAACCATTAATAATAATTCTAAATCTTGAATTTAGATCAAATGTGCTAAAATTCTCACCCTCAATTTTTAAAAATAAAAATAAAAAACATATTTGCAAAATATAAATAATTTGTAGCCTTAAATGTTTTTACCATTGCATTGGAAAAAATACTCTTTCATTGTAAAGAATCGCTTTTACAAGGATATATTCAATCTAGAATTTGAAGGATTTTAAAAGTATTTAAAAGTTTGAAGGTATTCGATTTAGATTTTAAAAAAGTTTATACAAATCCAATAATATTCAATTCAGATTTTAATAGATTTTATAAAAATTTATTAAAATCCATGTGTATTTAATTAGGATTTTATAGAATTTTTTTGAAATATAATGGTATTTAAAAAGTCATTGATTTTAAAAGATTTTAAGAAATGATGAATTTTAATGGATTTGAAAAGATTTTAACAATGAAATTGTAAAGAAAATTGTCATTATAAAATTCAGCCTTAATCCTAAAAATTTCGTTGATTATCATAAAATCTTTATGAAATCTATGGAATTCCATTACAATCTATCAAATCATTTAAAATCTATAACTCATTTTAAATTATTAAATTCTAAATTAAATATAGCTCCCTTAGATTATTGAGAAATTAGATCGAAACCCTTCTTGTTTGTCGTATTTTTCATTATCATCGATACCTATCCAAAAATTTGACTTTCTTTTTTTTTTTTTTTTAATGTCAATGTGTTGTTTCACCCAATTTAAAAATTTACTTCGTGTAAACTAAAATGCATCAACATGTATGCAAGGTCAATTGTACTTTAATTTATAAATATACATACAAAAAACTGTGGAAAATGCATTTCAAAAAATCATGTACAGAATGAAGTAACTAAAACAAAATTATATTTTTAATGAAAAAATCTATAATTTCAATAAATATATTAGCATATCTACGAAATTTATAAAGTAGGAAAAAAAGATTAAACGTAAATTTTCCCAGTTTGTAAAAAGATAATGGGCCTTCAGGCACAAAAAGAAGAAATCGAAGAAGACAATGTTCCAACATAAGCCCAAAATGAAACGAAGAGCCAGAGACCCATTTAGTCCAAAACAAAAAAAATAAAAAAATAAAACTCACCAACCAAGAACACAGAGAGGCCCGAAACCCACCCAGAGAACAAATAAAACGGAGTTCTAGTGCTGTTTAGAACGTTGATGGTCTGTATTTCCGTGCGAGTTTCTGAGCATTTCTCATAAACCACCATCCATGGCTGCCTTAGCATTCACACCCCATATTCATAGACCTCCAACCCCTTCACCATCCACACCAAGAATCCCAAAACCCATTGCCAGACACAAAACCGAACGCAGAGTTTCAGTTCAAACTTCAGCATCTCTACAGACCTCCTTCTCAGACCCCTTTGTCCTTCAATTAGCTGAAGCACTTGAAGATTCGCTCCCATCTTCTTCTTCTTCTTCTTCCGTGTCTTTGCCTCTGCAAAACCTCAGAGACAATTCCTCGGAGACTCTTCTATCAACCCCATGGCCTTCTCGCAAAGACGAGCCTTTTCGCTACACAGACACTTCCTTCATCAAAAGCTCTCAAGTCCAACCAGTCTCACACCCGCCTCAGTCTCTGAGCATTTCCTCGGATACCCAGTTCCCCAATTTCGTTATAGCAGATGGCTTTGCCGTGAATTCGGTATCGGATTTGTCTGGATTGCCCAATGAGGTTTTTGTGGGTAACTTGCTTGACATCTCTTCGGAGAGTATTTTGAAAAGGGTGAGTGAGTTTGTTTCTAAAGGTTCTGAGGGGGACTTGTTTTGGTCCATTAATGGAATTGGAGCTCCGGATTTGACTGTGGTGTATGTTCCTGCTGGGTGCATTGTAGAGAATCCAATCCATTTGAGGTACTTCTCCATTGAAGGTGGTGAAGAAGGTTCATCTAAACTACCCATATCGAATCCGAGAGTGTTTGTGTTTGTGGAAAAGGGAGGGGAGATTGGTATAATTGAGGAGTTTTTGGGTGGAGATGGGAATAAATCTTATTGGGCTAATGCTGTTCTAGAGGTGGTAGTTGAAGAAGGAGGAAAAGTTAGACATTCTTATATTCAGAAACAATCTTTCAGTGCTGCCCATATTAAGTGGACTTCAGTTAGGCAGGTAAATTCTGGCTTTAATTTCTTTACTTCCTCTTTTTCAAGACATATTATTTTTGTTGCTTAGTTTTTATTGGAGGTTATGTTACGTGTTTATAGCTTGAATTGAATTTGGTGAGATTTTTAAGAATGAGAATTGGCCTAGGTTCCTGTTTTCTGTTTGGGCAAGAACTGAATAGTTTCTGCATATAGGTTGGAGGTTTTTCCTATTTGAGTCCAAGCTATCAATGTGAATAAGAGAGGGTAGGTAGTTGAAGGCGATTTCCAGGTCTTGGTAAGATCTGGAAAGTGAAAAAAACCTGTTTTTGAAAGTGAAAAAAACCTGTCTTTGACGACTATGTAATTGATAAGAAAACCCTAGAAATTCCTTTGGTTCCTTAGTGTTACACCTCTCCAATCAGGTAAGCCTCTAGCAGAAAAGCAGATGTTTAAGAATAGGTCCTTATTCCATAGAAAGGGAAGGTGGAAGCTTAATGTCCTATTCCATAGTTTTAGCGGTCACTGAGATGATCCATTTTCATGTTTAATGCTGAACATCTTGCATTGCAGAAGGGATGATGTCAAAGCCAGATAATGTAGAAAAATAATTGGCAAAGTAATTACATTGATTAACTGTTTGAAGTAAGAAAAAGACTGAAATTTTTGGGTTCAGGACTTCTTCCACATTTGATCCGAGGACCAAAGGAGACATTCAGCTGTCTTAACCTCAAGGCTATAAGATTATTGGAAAACAGACTAAAATTTATCTTGTTGGTATAACACAGATGTAGCTTTTAAGGTTGCCCCAATAAATCAGATTACATGAGAGTTATAAAAAAACTTCAGCCCCATGTTGGCCTTGGAGTGAGAGTAGATTTTATTGTTAAGGAATGATCTTTTTTTATTTGTGGATTAATGTTTAGCTTGTTCTCATGCTGAGGCAGATAATTAAGATAAAGATTGCAGTATACCAAATAGAAGTGGCATATAGATGGATTTGGCTAAGAACGGTTGGCCAACAAAGTATTTTCTGGAGATATTATTGACCTTGCAAGACATTGAGTCGGAGTTCATTAGAAAAGGTTTAGTTTGCTAGGACAAGAGTTAAATGCTTTAGTTCTAGTCAACATACATCCTTTGGAAGAAAGTATCCCATTATATTTGTTAATAGTAGAAATAGCTTGGTTACAAGGTGATGACCATTCTCTTCTGTTCAGACTCTCCATGCATACTGAGTTTAAGCCAGGGACTAATGTAGTATGCCATTATAGCCACTGACTGGGTTGTGTTTGTACGTAATATCTTCTCTCTTTATTTATTCATTTCTATTTGCTTTAACAGTTTTTTTTTTTCTTTTTTTTTTTGTTTGGGGGGGGGGGGGGGGGGGGGGGGTGTTCTTCTTATATTAGGGAGCAATATATTTCCTAATCCAATCCACAGGAAGTGACATAATTTACTAGTTCGGTCATTCTTCCACTTAGGTTTTTGAAAGAATTGGCCATCTGTAGCCTCGTTAATTGCATACGATGTTTATTCTTTGAAATAATATTTGCCACCATTAGTTCGCTATTAATGAATCATTAACCCTTTTTTTTTTTATGTTTTAAGTAATGAATCGCTAACCTTCAATAGCTCTAATGCATATGTTACATCAAATTTGTAGCCTGTTACATCAAATCTGTAGCCTGTTCTGTGGACTTTCATCATTATATGTACCATGACATGAGTAAATCCTGCTGCACTAGATTCATCAACTTAATCGTTTGCAGGAATCAAACAGTACCTATGAGCTTGTAGAGGTTAGCACTGGTGGAAGATTGAGCAGACACAATCTCCATATCACACAATTGGGACCTGACACAGTCACTGAGTTATCAACATTCCATTTGGCTGTCAGTGATCAAACACAAGATTTACATAGTAAACTAGTTCTTGATCATCCCCGTGGTTATTCCCGTCAACTTCACAAGTGTATTGTGTCCCATTCTCTAGGACAAGCTGTATTTGATGGAAACATAAAGGTCAACAGGTAATTATATTCCATCTGATTATTTTGTTTCATATCAGAACAATGCCAACTTACTCACCCCATTGACCGCCAAACAACTCAAAACAGTGTATTTTAAATTTTTTATTGAAGTTTCCTTTTAAGAGTATAAATTGTTTTTACCATCTGGGCCACCTTTTTAACCATATACTCTGTTGATGCTGTTACCAGAGATGATCTTTTTCCTCATTCGTTGTTTTGCTTTAGTTTTTGACTGAAAATTTAAAGCCATACTTGGTATGCTTTTTTATACATGTTCATTTTTATTGTGCAGATATGCACAGCAGACAGATGCAGGTCAGCTAACAAGGAGCCTTCTGCTTGAACCTCGAGCAACTGTGAATGTCAAACCAAACCTCCAAATTATTGCAGATGACGTCAAGTGCTCGCATGGAGCTGCAATAAGTGATCTGGAAGAAACCCAACTCTTCTATTTCCGAGCACGTGGGATCGATGCAGAGACGGCTAGAAAGGCTCTTGTCTTGTCTTTTGGAGCTGAAGTGATTCAACAGTTACCGTATCCTTCTGTAAGAAAAGAAATCGAGACTCATTTCAAAGAATTACTGGAGCCTGCAATTAAGGCATCATCGTAAGACATACAATTGATGATGTATTATTATTTTTTTCTTTTTCTTTTTTTGCATTATATCGGTTAGTAGCAATTAAGATAATCATGCTATTGAAATTGAAGCAACTTTTCTTTTTGTTTGTTTTTTTTTTGTAACTATACAATTCCAAATGTTCAATATGATTTGAAGAGAATAAATTTTTGACTTCTGTGATAGTAAGATGAGTGTTGTTACAAGTTTATATTGTCCTGAGAACGCATTGCGCATCATAAAAGCAGCTGTGCCTTGTTGGCGGTCAGAGCCAGTTTTGTTGTGGGTAGCTCTCTGTTGTTTCCAAACAAGCAGTTCAAAAGTAAAGATCTTTGGCCGAGAAAATATTACCGTACCCTTATTGCCAATGAAAGACAATTTCCCCAATCTATTGGATGTTGTATTGGTTAAATATTTCTGAATTTATATTTTTAGTTTTTAGTTTCAATGGTGTAGAATTGATTTTCTCTTTATTTTTATTTTTTTTTCCCCCAAAATTGACCATTCTCTAATTATTGTTCTTTTGATAAAAAAAAATAATAATAATAATAAAAAAAGTGGTTATTTCAATTATCATTATCCTTGTAAATATACATTTGATTAATGAAAATAGAAAATAAAATACACAGACGTTTTGCTTAGGTTTGGAGTTTAATCCATGGAAAATATGCTGATTCTGAGAATGGTTTATTGGACTGAGCAATCTGTATGCATGTGGAATATTAAGGATGTCATGACTAGAATGGAAAAACCAACTGGCAAATGCTCAACAAGTATTAGGAAGTGCAGGAGAGTGCCAGTTGAGGATGCTCTCAAAATAGATATTGATGCAGCTAATTGGGATGATGATGAGAGGCATGTAGGAATCGGGGTAGTGGTATGAAATTCTGCTGGTTTGCTAATGGGAGCTACTGAAAAACCTATTGCTGCTGGATGGAAAGCTCTAATAGCATAATTGATTGCTATTATGAAAGAGGCAAATCGAGTTGTCCACTGAATTGCTAGATATGCTGTTTTTTTTTTTTTTTTTTAATAAGTTTTGAATGAAAGAGGGTCCTGAATGGGTACTCTATGCTATTAAGGAGGATGTTTGTATTTTCTTTGATTTCTTACTAAAATTTTATCTTAGCTCTCAAAAAAAAAAAAAAAAAAAAAAAAAAAAAAAGAAGACTTCAGCAAACAGACTATAGAAATCAATCCAAATACTAATTATTATTTGCCATGTTTCCCAAACAATACCCTTTTTTAGCAAAAATCACCATTCTAATCCCACATCGCTTAGTTACATTGTTCTTTAATTCTTTATATAAGTTTAACACAGCGCTCACAGCCGTGTTCGTAGAAAGGAGAGACGGTTGGCATCTCCCCTGACAGGGACGGGAACAGCCTTCGGGCTTTCTCTGACCATACACATACGGTTAAGGCTACCCACCCTTTGTGGTGGATCTCTAACCCAATTTTTTTTTTTCAATTTTAATTATCAAATTTTACATTCAATAATTTTTGACACTTTTTTTTGTTTTTTTTTTCTTATCCATTTTGTCAAATTCCTCCAAAAATTTTCCTTTCATTTAAGATAAGCTCCCCCAAGAAAAAATATCTCAAACACACTCTAAAACTAGCTGCTTCTTCTTCATATAGATTTTTTGTCTTTGGGTTTTGACCCAGAAAAAAAAAAAGAAAAAGCATATCCTTCTCAGTATGGCTTCCACTGCGCTTTCGGCAGCTCTGGATGTACGTTTCTCTGGCCATTCCACTGAAACCAAGAGACCCATCTTCTTCGCTTCACCATTAAAACAATTCCCAAAGAAAAGATTCACCATTTATTGCAGTTCCTCCAAGTCTCCACCCAAATCTCCACCTGATTTAGCACAACCTAACAACAAGAAGAAAAACCCATCTTTATCCGACCAACTCAGACCTTTATCCAAAACCACTCTCTCCAACACTACCAAAGAGCAAGCTAATCTCTTATCCAAGCCAAAGTCTACCTGGGTTAACCCTACTAAGCCCAAGCGTTCTGTTATTTCCCTTCAGAGGCACAAACGCTCTTCTTCTTCTTACTTGTACAATTCTCAGGTGAGAGATCTTAGACGCTTTGCCTACAAGCTCAATAATAGTGATATCTCTGAGACTGCTTTCCTGGCTGCTCTTGAAGAAATCCCACACACACTCACTAGGGATAATGCGCTTTTGATACTCAACCTTTTGAAGCCATGGCAGAAAACCCATATGTTTTTCAATTGGGTTAAGACCCAGAATCTGTTTCCCATGGAAACTATATTCTATAATGTTGCAATGAAGTCTTTAAGGTTTGGGAGGCAGTTTCAGCTCATTGAAGAGCTTGCCCATGAGATGATAAGCAATGAGATTGAGCTTGACAATATCACATACTCCACCATTATTACTTGTGCTAAAAGGTGCAAAGATTTTGATAAGGCTGTGGATTGGTTTGAGAGGATGTACAAGACTGGTATGATGCCTGATGAGGTTACTTACTCTGCTATTCTAGATGTTTATGCCCAACTGGGGAAGGTTGAGGAAGTGCTCAATTTGTATGAAAGAGGGAGAGCTAGTGGATGGAAACCAGACCCCATAACATTCTCTGTTTTGGGAAAGATGTTTGGTGAAACTGGGGACTATGATGGTATCAGATATGTTTTGCAAGAGATGAGGTCTATTGGGGTGCAGCCTAATTTGGTTGTGTATAATACATTGTTGGAAGGAATGGGTAAGGCTGGAAAGCCTGGTCTAGCAAGGAGCCTGTTCGAGGAAATGCTTGAATCAGGTCTTACTCCGAATGAGAAAACACTGACAGCGCTTGTCAAAATCTATGGCAAAGCCAGATGGGCTCGAGATGCTATGGAATTATGGGAACGAATGAAGTCTAACTCTTGGCCTATGGATTTCATTTTGTATAACACATTGTTGAATATGTGTGCGGATCTCGGATTGGAGGAAGAAGCCGAGAAGCTGTTTGAGGACATGAAGCAATCAGAGCATTGTCAACCAGATAGCTGGAGCTACACAGCTATGCTCAACATATATGGAAGTGGAGGGAATGTTGACAAGGCAATGGAATTGTTTGAAGAGATGCCTAAGGTGGGTGTTGAGCTCAATGTGATGGGTTCCACTTGTTTGATTCAATGCTTGGGAAAAGCCAAGAGGATCAGTGATATGGTTAGAGTTTTTAGCATTTCAATGGAAAGAGGGGTTAAGCCAGATGACAGGCTCTGTGGTTGCTTACTCTCTGTTGTATCATTATGTGAGAATGAGGAAGATGAGGATAAGGTGGTGGCTTGCTTGGAGCAGTCAAATCCAAGATTGGTTGCTCTTATCAAACTACTGCAAGAAGAGAATACTAGTTTTGAAACCATTAAAGATGAATTCAGGAGTGTTATTGGAAACACAGCAGTCGAAGCCCGAAGACCCTTCTGTAATTGTTTGATCGATATATGTCGGATCAAAAATCTTGATGAGAAAGCTCATGAGCTTCTCTATCTGGGAATTCTATATGGGTTATATCCAGGTTTGCACAACAAGACAGCGGATGAATGGTGTCTGGATGTTCGATCACTATCGGTAGGTGCAGCTCATACTGCACTAGAAGAGTGGATGGGTACACTCTGCAAAATCGTTCAGCGGAAAGAGGCATTGCCGGAGTTGTTCTTGGCTCAAACTGGGACAGGAACTCATAAATTCTCTCAAGGACTGGGCACTTCCTTTGCTGCTCATGTGAGAAAGCTTGCAGCACCATTTAAGCAGAGTGAAGAGAGAGCTGGTTGCTTTGTGGCATCAAGGGAGGATTTAGTGTCCTGGGCGAACTCCAGACTTTCTACTATTACAGCCTAGGTGAGAAGAAAACCAAACTGTAATTGCCTAATATGTTTATACTTTTTGTAATTTTTATTCCATCATTTTTAGCTTTCAGATTTCAAAGTTATTCTTTGGATTCCTATTTTACAATCGTTCTTTTATTTCACAACAATTGAATTCAATATGATGATTGTAGAAGCATTCATAGTTGGGATTCCAATGGCCATAATTTTTTTTTTTCCCCAATAAAAGAAAATAAAGTAACTAAAAGTTTGATATTATAATGTTCCATTCAAGTGTAATAGAGTTTCACGTCAAATATAAAACATTGAGTTATCACATCAAAACGTGTTCATTTTCTGAATGCATTGTTAGAGTCAAAAGATATATCAATTGGCATATACAATTAATTCATTTAAACTTAGTTTTTTGAGTGACACAACTGATATTAGAGCTCATCATAAATGTGTATAATTTTGAGTTTGATGTACAAGACTAAATGAGTATTTAACCTTCGTTCTCATTCTCTCAAAGGAGAAAAGTCAGCTCTCATTTATAGGAAAATAACAATTGATTTTTTGGCCAGTTCATATACCTTTTACTTGCTTAAAGATATAGACCTAATTGTCTTTCAACTGGGTAATTGCCCTTTAGCTAATGAACTAATTAATAGCATTTGAAAGTGACTTCATCGTTCTACAAAAGCTTTACAAGCAAAGTAAAAATTAACCACAGGGATGTTGGTAAAATTTTCCAAGTCTTGTAATCCGCAGTGGTGGAAAACCCACCTTCAAAATTACAGATGCTCAGCATTGCCAAGAGAATGCTCTAAGACCAGCAAGTAAAATTTGTAACCCCACCAATTTACAGACTTTTGTTTCTACTTGCAAAAAAGAAACAGGAGAGGGGAAAAAAATAGAACAAAATAGAAAAAGCCTGAACCTACGCAATATTTCTTGCTTTCTTTTCACGTTTTTTTTTTACCCAAATGAAGTCTAAAAAATGAAAATAAAATAAAAAAAATTTCCCCCTAAAGAACATTTCCCAACAACCCCATCAGCAAATTATCATTTTCGTCCTGAAACCAAATTTTTTTGCATCTATTCAAGTTTTTATAATATCTAACATCAGCCTTTTTGCCAATACCATCTGAGTTTCCCCTATTAGCTGTATGCTTATGCTGTAGGAAAAGGAAAAAAGAAAAAAGGGACTAAATGGACCAAGGAAATTGATCAGCAGCAAAGCTTTCCTTACTGCTTGCAAAATATCTCTTCCTGAAAATTGTACTGCAATAACACCTGTATGGAAGATGGATTTTTGTATAAAGTTTTCATAGGTACTTCCCTGATGACTTCCAAATTCTTCCTTCAAGTGATATAACCATGACAGTAACATCATCATGGTACTTCCTCCGATCTCCTTGTGGAATGTCCAGTAATTCATGAAAATCCATTCCTGCAAACAAAACAAATAAAAAATTCAAGACTGACAAGTCCAACAAAAATTCAACTAGGCTGCTAATAAATAACTTTGGTTGACCCAAAAAAAAAATAATAATAATAACTTGGCAAGTGTATGCAAGGTTCAATAGAAATCAAATGTAGAGTGAACCAATAAAAAGTAACGACATTCGAACACAATGGTATGCGATGTCAAGATGGTAAACCGGTCTCTCAATTTACAAAAATCTAATAGAATCATTACAACAAATGAAATAAGTCGCCTACATCTAAATTTTCCCTTACGCAATACAAATAATCAAAATGGAAAGTAAAGAAAAATACTTAGCTGTTACTCAAATCAAAAGTATAATTATAAGATATCACTAAAGAAGAAAAAAAAAGAAAACAGTATCCTCTTTATTCATCAGTCTATTTTTAGTATGATTAGTTTAGTTTTAACACATATGCAAATGACATCGAATCCAATTTTATCAGTTAAGTTATGTGGAAGGGTAAAATAACATTTTGAAACTTCTATGCAAACTAGCAACCAACCGTATTCATTGAGCAAGTTCTGAAATATAGACACAAGTGAGTTACTTCCTAAGTAGAGTTACTTCCTAAGTAAAGTATCCTTCAAATGAATGAGTCTGAAACTATGTTCTTGTATCCTGCATTGGAAAATTTTCCAACTACTTATTGATGCAGTACTCTTGCAATGACCTTGGTAATCGATATTAAAACAACATCAATTAAAAAATTCTCAGAAGATATGAAAAATCTACCAGCTTTCTTTGCTGCACGGAACAGAAGCTCCTCTATCAGGTGTTGCGCAGGGTCTCCATCTGGAGACTTCTCCAAGAAATTTTCCACTTGAGAAACCACTTCCTCATTCGTCAAGTACTGATACAAACCATCTGACGATAGGACTAAGAATTGATCTCTAGGATAGAGTTTATGATGACGTAGAGAAGGTAAGCAGGATATGTATGGTGCGGTACCAATGTATTCATTCCGAAACATTTCCAATAAAGCATCATTCCACTTGGGCTGTAACAAATTGCACATCATGTTATCACCTAACTTCATTGTCATCTAAAACATATTTCAGAAATCCAGAACAGATGTATTTACAAGAAATAGAGTGACATGGTATTGTTGATGCATTAGAAAAAAGTAGCATGCCACTACATCCTTATAGGTAGAAGTATAAAAGATCATGCTAGAGTATCAAAAACATAATTGAAAATAATGTTAATTTAGATAACTGAAGGATAAAAAACACATAGTTCCTCAGACTCCAGCCAATGAAGTTGTCATGGAAACATACGGTGAGGTTGGTAATTGCAAAATCTAAAAGTAAACTTCACATTCAGGTTTCCAAGTATGGGATTTCTTGTTCCAAAAGAATGCAAAGGTTAAAAGTGATCAAGTATATCACCATCATCAATTAACCTTAATAGGACTCAGAGGTAATAAATAATTACTACTGTGGAAGCCAATTAGTTTAAGGGTATCAATTATTTGACTGAAGAATACCATTAGGTATTTCTTTTTAAGAACTTACACTCATTAATTTATTATGATTTTTGTTTTTTTTTTTTTTTTTTCCCTTCCATTCTTTACATGACTAGCGTCACATAAATTTTTTAATTTTTCCTTTTGTTTTATGATAAAGCAGAATTGCTCTTGCACATGTCATGTTAGATAACGTCTAATACGTGTATTTGGTTTACCTGTTTTAGAAATCCTGCTCCAAATGCTCTGGTAACCTTAAGACGGCCTTTGACTCTATCATTAACAATGCAATGATTGTCGTCTGGGTGTTCATTCTTGATTCTTATTATTTCCTGAAAATTAAAGGGTGAAATCCTTAGCAAATCTAAGATACCGAGCATCAGCTACATTACACAGCCAAAAAGCTCATAAAGGATATGTCAAGAATAGATGGCAAACAATAAATGTAAATAAAATAAAAAGATTAAAAAATAATAATAAAAATAAAAAACCAAAAAATACATTGTAAGGCCTAACATCCAAACTTTATCATTAATGAAAAAACAATCATAAATGAAAAAACAAAAATAAGTTTGCAAATGCACAAAGAAAGTGCGCATAACTGTGGACTTTAGGTGAAAGCATCCACCGTGCAAATGATAGATAACACTCTCCAGAATTATTCGGTGTATAAACCTTAACCCTACATCCACAAGGAGAGGAGACAAATACATGAATAAAGACTAAGCTAGAAAATCTAGAAAGATTTTCCAGACTTCTTGATTGATTTGGGAAAATAGATTAGAGACAAAGGAAAATGACAAGACAGAAAGCCAAGAAGAGATGCAAAAAAGGAAACTTCCTCAATTCTTCCAATCCAATGTAACTGAAACATGTACCACTGACGTAGATAGAACCTAATCAGATAAATAATGTGCCATTTCACCAAAAACGAGAAAAAATGGCGCTAGACTTATTTTAAGTAGTTAAGATTATGCAATAATTTCAATTGCAGTTAATCTCTACAAGATGAGCTAAGGAATAATTAATAGAAGGTTTACAGTCAGAATGAAACTCGTTTTTATTCAGTTCTACAAGTTTTCTTTCAAACACTTAAAGAAGCATCCAAAGCTCTAAACAAGATAAATAGTCCACTTCCATCTATATGCGAGAAAGGAGACAAATACAAAGACTCAATCTACGATGAGGAATCGCCAATGAATTAACAGCTAGAAGACTAAATGCAAACTTGAATTCGCACAAATTGAGGTCAGGAAACTCCTTAGATAGGCATAATTTTCTTTACCAGGTACACATACTGCGGCACCCCAAAAAAAAAAAAAAAAAAAAAAAAAAAAAAAAAAAACCTTATTTACTTTTTAGAACTAAATAAAGAAATTCAAGGCGTTCAATTAGAGAGAAAATTAGGGGGCAGAACTGTGCTTCAATCAGTCAAGAACCAGTTCACAACTTGCCATCAAAGATGAAAGGGATTGGATAGGTAATCATATTACCGAGCATTATGCTTGAAAATTCTACCAGAGTGATGGATAAAGCGCCAAAAGATGTGGAATACAATAGGGTAACCAAGATTATCCCACTTTCAATAGGGTTAATGAAGCAACCTAACAAAGGCATGTGACTTCTGCCAAGCTGGAAATCTGAAAGCTCTAGACAATCTTTTTATGATAATTTCACATGTGTAGCCTATTTGAAACCAAAAGATTGAGCAGAAGAAGGATTGTTGAATCAACTGTCACCCAAAACCAATTCAGCCTCAAGGAGCCTAAATGCTAAACTTGTTTCACGTCTAAACAAAAGTTTATAGGGGCATTGTGCTTATAGGTCGGTTTGCAATAGATAACCTATCGAGCAAAATAATTGCCCCCAGTAGAAGTGCCAAATGAAAGGTGCATTCAAGAAGGAATTGGACAAAAAAAATTGATACAAACCATATTAATTACAGCAAGGCACAAGCTGTACAATCAAAGGAAGGACAAAAGGAAAACCTACTTCCTCAATACTCGTGCTATGATCGGTGGACAGCTGCAACGCAGTCAATCTCATGGTCTGCTCGGAAGCCTCATTTTCCACCTTGATTGCCCTTTCACCCTCTGCGGAAGCTTCCTCAATTATACCCTCCACGCCTCCTCCTGACCCATTATCCCTCCGCCCTCTAGATTCCACACTGGAACCAACTTCCTCCGGCTCATAATGCGCAACGATAGCTCGGCTATCCCCAACATTCATCACATACACATCCTCGTCCCTCATCAACACCACCAACAAACACGAACCCATGAGGGCCAGCTCCGGATTCGTATCAAGAACCTTATCAGTCATCTCCAAATATGCGAGCTCAGTCACTTCGAGAGCTCTTGACAATGCACTCAAAACCAATTCGTGATCGACCGGACCCTCCTTCCGTTTTCGACCCGTCTGAGCAGACGTCTCCTCTGCTCTATTATCAACCTCGACCTTCTCTTTGTCCTCCAAACCAAACCTCCATGGAAAAAACTTCCTACCATGACCAGCACTTTCCTTGTGCTTCGATAAACCCTGTTTCAATTTCGACAATAACAGCCACCGTCTACTCACAGCAGAGCCGCCATTGCTGACGCTAAGCGCATCATCGACGGAAAATGCGAATCTCTCGGAACCCGAAAGGTCAAGCCCGTCCTCCGCTTCAGCCTCCGCAAGAAATTCCCAAAGCCGCCGCCTCCTATTATTACCCGTCTCCGTCTCCGTCTTCTCAGACTCAGTTGTTGTTGTTGTTGTTGTTTGCCCCTCCGATTGAAATGTCACTCGCTTAGCCCCGTTCCCTGCTCGATCATCATCAGCAGGAGGCAGAATCTGGGAGTCCTCTTTAATCTCTAATGGGTGGTTAGTCTCCTTCT